>NC_047115.1:24096980-24301388 GCF_902500255.1 Thalassophryne amazonica | reverse complement strand
TAGAGTTTATAATGTTTGCCTTAAAAGATTCAATTAATGTGGACTTTCTCATATCAAAGGAAAACTGTTGCCCAAAAATGGAGTATGGTAGTCAAAGAGTGTCAGACTTCTTGTTAACCCGGGAGGCACATAGTAAGTCTGTATCCTGTCACCTCATGGCACAAGAAGGCACATAAGGTTTAACAAGATCAGCAAGATGGCAACATGCATCAAAAAGAAAAAATATTCCAGAGTTCTTTCTCAGAAAGCAGAGTGATGATGCCACACCCATATATCAAAGCATCAAACATGAAAAGAAAAAGGTTACATGAGCGTTGAAAGAGTCAAGTCCACTAATAATAAAAAAGAAGTAATTTCTATAAAATTTGCAGTTTTCTTATAGATTAGCCAGGGGTTTGAAATTTGACCTTAACCTCTGACCTTGATCACTGACTTATTCTAAGCCAAATCAAAACACTTCTTCCCATTCATAGGTTCAACAACCCTGACAAGTTTGATCAAAATCAGATTAGTCATATTGAAGATATCTTGACCATGCTTCTAAGTGACAGAAGTGGGGGAAAAAAATCTCTTATAGTCAAAGTACTGCAAAATGGACTGGTGTTAATATGCCACTCTAATGAGTACCCCTTTAGTTTGGATTTGACCAAACATTTAAGCGTACAAGTGTATCAGGCATAAAATGTTATTCCAGGATCATGCAACAAAGATAAAGCAAAAGGTTGGCATATTTACCAAATCATTAGTGAAATTAGTGATACAAACTGATTACATTTAGGCCATGTGTAAATTTAATGCACATTATTTAATCATATGTTTACAACCCCAATTCCAATTAAGTTGGGACGTTGTGTAAAATGTAAATAAAGCAGAATACAGTGATTTGCAAATCCTCTTCAACCTATATTCAATTGAATAAACCACAAAGACAAGCTATTTAATGTTCAAACTGATAGACTTTTTTGTTTTTGTGCAAATATTTGCTCATTTTGAAATGGATGCCTGCAACACGTTTCAAAAAAGCTGAGACAGTGGTATGTTTACCACTGTGTTACATCACCTTTCCTTCTAACAACACTCAATAAGCATTTGGGAACTGAGGACACTAATTGTTGAAGCTTTGTAGGTGGAATTCTTTCCCATTCTTGCTTGATATACAACTTCAGTTGTTCCACAGTCTGGGGTCTCCATTGTTGTATTTTGCACTTCATAATGCGCCACACATTTTCAATGGGTGACAGGTCTGGACTACAGGCAGGGCAGTCTAGTACCTGCACTCTTCTATTACAAAGCCACGCTGTTGTAACACGTGCAGAATGTGGCTTGGCATTGTCTTGCTGAAATAAGCAGGGACGTCCTTGAAAAAGATGTTGCTTGGATGGCAGCATATGTTGTTGCCATCCCACTGTCACCAAGTGCTTGCTCACAGGGGGTCGTTTTGACTGTTGGTGTTTTTCTGTAATTATTGTATGGCTTTTGCCTTACAATATAAAGCGCCTTGGGGCAACTGTTTGTTGTGATTTGGCGCTATATAAATAAAATTGATTTGATTTGTTCCAAAACCTGGATGTACCTTTCATCACTGATGGTGCCATCACAGATGTGTAAGTTGTCCATGTCATGGGCTTTGGTTCTCCAGATTCTCTGAATCTTCTGATTATATGATGGAATCCCTAAATTCCTTGCAATTGAACATTGAGAAACATTGTTCTTAAACTGTTGGAATATTTTTTCCACACAGTTGTTCACAAAGTGGTGATCCTCACCTCATCTTGCTTGTGGACGGCTGAGCCTTTTGGGGATGGTCCTTTGATACCAATCATGACACTCACCTGTTTCCAATTAGGTGTTCTTTGAGCATTCATCAACTTTCCCAGTCTTTTGTTTCCACTGTCCCAACTTTTTTGAAATGTGTTGCAGGCATCCATTTCAAATGAACAAATTTGCACAAAAACAATAACGTTTAGCAGTTTGAACGTAAAATATCTTGTCTTTATGGTGTATTCAATTGAATATAGGTTGAAGAGGATTTGCAAATCATTGTATTCTGTTTTTATTTTACACAACGTCCCAACTTCACTGGAATGTTGTAATATTTGTATATCATTTTTTGCATTACAATTATGTTGTTGTAATCTATTACAGAAACTTCTCTTGTGATGTGGTGGTTTATGTTGAAGAGATCATTTGGTGGTGTGCTTCACTGGCAACAAATGAATACATTAATACACTAAAAATGGTCTGTTCTTTGCTTCACACCTACAGGACAGATGGTGCAGATTCAAACAAATCTGTAGCTCTCCATCACAAAACAATACAGTGTGAACTAAACACCACTGATACCTATTTTCATGCCCTTTGGCTTTGCTCACCTGTCCAGTGTTTTTGGTCCAAAGTCACTGAAAAACTGTCCTCCATCTTGGGATATAGAATTATGTTTACTTGGAGACACTACAATTATTGAACTACCAACTAAACAGTCTAAAATTATACTTGTAGCGCTGACTATTGCCAAAAAAAAAAAAAAAAACAATTTTGCTGAATTGGAAAAATAAACAATCAATCAGTATTAAACACTGGTCAAACCTCCTCTTCTAATATATAGCAATGGAAAGAATATACGCTTTATTAAGAAACCATTTACCACAATTTAATGAAACATGGTCTTTATTCATCAACTCATTAAATTTGAATTGGAATTTGGAGGTCTAAATTTATTTATTTAATTATATTTTGCCTGTTAGGGAACGCCACTCTTGCATCTGTACTGTATTATTATTACATTATGACTTGTGCCTATTATTGCGGACCTACTGACTTTTCTCTCTTGTGCTGCAGATCCAGGTTTCAGCTCTTACAGGTACTCTAGCTGTCAGAGATTGATACTGTGTATTTTTCCACTTTTCTTTATCTCTCTTGAGAATGTTTGAATTGATGCAAGAGAGAGCTTGTGTCTTCTAGTGTGGGGGGTCCCTCGGGTGTGGTGGGGCTGTGTGGGCGGGGCCTGCGGGGATGGTTTGGTGTCCGGGTGCGGAGTCCTGGGCTGCCTGTGGATTGGGGTTGCGGGTGGGACATCGGGGCCTGGGGGGTTGCATTCCGGTGCTGCCCGGTGGCTCTGCGGGATTCCGGGTGGGATAGGTCAGGTGCTGGCCCACGCTCCCTTCCGGCTCCTCCCTTTCGGGGCGCGGGTGTGCCCCTAGCCTGAGGGGGGCTGGGCGGCAGCCGGTCTGCCTGTGGGGGGCCCTGGTGCCGCGCTGCCGGGCTTCTGGTCCTATTGGGATAAGTTGTAGTCTTACACACCTCTCTGCAGCTTCTCTCCCCCTGCCATCCCCTCATTACCCCATCCCCGTAGAGACGGTGCCTGCTCCCAGACCACCAATAACCAGCAAAAATCTATTTAAGCATAAAAATTCAAAAAGAAAAAATAATATAGCACCTTCAACTGCACCACAGACTAAAACAGTTAAATGTGGTCTATTAAACATTAGGTCTCTCTCTTCTAAGTCCCTGTTAGTAAATGATATAATAATTGATCAACATATTGATTTATTCTGCCTCACAGAAACCTGGTTACAGCAGGATGAATATGTTAGTTTAAATGAGTGAACACCCCCGAGTCACACTAACTGCCAGAATGCTCGTAGCACGGGCTGAGGCGGAGGATTAGCAGCAATCTTCCATTCCAGCTTATTAATTAATCAAAAACCCAGACAGAGCTTTAATTCATTTGAAAGCTTGACTCTTAGTCTTGTCCATCCAAATTGGAAGTCCCAAAAACCAGTTTTATTTGTTATTATCTATCGTCCACCTGGTCGTTACTGTGAGTTTCCCTGTGAATTTTCAGACCTTTTGTCTGACTTAGTGCTGAGCTCAGATAAGATAATTATAGTGGGCGATTTTAACATCCACACAGATGCTGAGAATGACAGCCTCAACACTGCATTTAATCTATTATTAGACTCAATTGGCTTTGCTCAGAATGTAAATGAGTCCACCCACCACTTTAATCATATCTTAGATCTTGTTCTGACTTATGGTATGGAAATTGAAGACTTAACAGTATTCCCTGAAAACTCCCTTCTGTCTGATCATTTCTTAATAACATTTACATTTACTCTGATGGACTACCCAGCAGTGGGGAATAAGTTTCATTACACTAGAAGTCTTTCAGAAAGCGCTGTAACTAGGTTTAAGGATATGATTCCTTCTTTATGTTCTCTAATGCCATATACCAACACAGTGCAGAGTAGCTACCTAAACTCTGTAAGTGAGATAGAGTATCTCGTCAATAGTTTTACATCCTCATTGAAGACAACTTTGGATGCTGTAGCTCCTCTGAAAAAGAGAACTTTAAATCAGAAGTGCCTGACTCCGTGGTATAACTCACAAACTCGCAGCTTAAAGCAGATAACCCGTAAGTTGGAGAGGAAATGGCGTCTCACTAATTTAGAAGATCTTCACTTAGCCTGGAAAAAGAGTCTGTTGCTCTATAAAAAAAAGCCCTCCGTAAAGCTAGGACATCTTACTACTCATCACTAATTGAAGAAAATAAGAACAACCCCAGGTTTCTTTTCAGCACTGTAGCCAGGCTGACAAAGAGTCAGAGCTCTATTGAGCCGAGTATTCCTTTAACTAGTAATGACTTCATGACATTCTTTGCTAATAAAATTTTAACTATTAGAGAAAAAATTACTCATAACCATCCCAAAGACGTATCGTTATCTTTGGCTGCTTTCAGTGATGCCGGTATTTGGTTAGACTCTTTCTCTCCGATTGTTCTGTCTGAGTTATTTTCCTTAGTTACTTCATCCAAACCATCAACCTGTCTATTAGACCCCATTCCTACCAGGCTGCTCAAGGAAGCCCTACCATTATTTAATGCTTCGATCTTAAATATGATCAATCTATCTTTATTAGTTGGCTATGTACCACAGGCTTTTAAGGTGGCAGTAATTAAACCATTACTTAAAAACCCATCACTTGACCCAGCTATCTTAGCTAATTATAGGCCAATCTCCAACCTTCCTTTTCTCTCAAAAATTCTTGAAAGGGTAGTTGTAAAACAGCTAACTGATCATCTGCAGAGGAATGGTCTATTTGAAGAGTTTCAGTCAGGTTTAGAATTCATCATAGTACAGAAACAGCAATAGTGAAGGTTACAAATGATCTTCTTATGGCCTCAGACAGTGGACTCATCTCTGTGCTTGTTCTGTTAGACCTCAGTGCTGCTTTTGATACTGTTGACCATAACATTTTATTACAGAGATTAGAGCATGCCATAGGTATTAAAGGCACTGCGCTGCGGTGGTTTGAATCATATTTAATTTCAATCATGTGTTGTGGTATCTTTTACAGACTGTGCCGTGTATTACGTATATTTGCTAATTGCCTTCATTGCAGCTCAACTCAATATTCTGTGCGTCAAGTATTTTTAAAGCTTGATTGTATATTAGTCGATGTTGTAAAATAAAGTATGCTGTTATTTTCTGTTCTCAGCTTGAAATCAAGAAAGTGCCAGAAAATACTTAATACTTAATAATTATGATGATGCTGGACCAGCATGTTATTGTACGTATTTATGAATATAACTTTCCTCATATATAACTCTCTGAACTAAAGAGGTGTATGTTAACCAGTATGTTATACTATATATAAGAAAAAAAACACAAACTTTTTTTTAATTGTAAATTCTGATAAATATGGGGATTAATTGCTCACTGGCTGTTTTATATGTTTATTTTATCACTCACAAATCTACATTTTGTCCTGTGTATCAAACTGTATAAGCTTTGGTGTGTTGCAGTTATAAACATTTTACATTTATTTTATTACTATTGTAAAGCGTGTGGACCAACATTGCATAGCTCTGTGTGTTAGAAATTTGTTGAGCTACAATAAAAATATTGATTTATTTGCTAATTTCTATATTTATTGGAAAATTCCAATGATGTTTTATATATTGTTTTATACCAGGTAGTAGTACCTGTGGGTATGAGGACAGTACAGGCTTTAACAGTCTGGTATTTGATGTTTCTTTCATCTTAATAGATACATTCTGGCATCCACCCTAATGTGTGCCACATTTGGTTGAGAATTTAATTCCTTGGCCTTGATGTTTGCCAGAATGAATTCATTAAGGGCAGTTTCAGATTTAACCTACACTGACATGCCAAGATTGGTAGAAATCATAAAAATGACCTGGGGGGAGTACTCCAGTAAACAGACTCCCCAATGTTTGACCTTTGGGAAATTTGACCTTTCTGGCCAATTCTAGAACTCACCTCCATATGCACACCAATCTATTGGAGCGAAAATGTTAAATTTTGACCCCAGTGAGCTTGTCTTGATCGACCTTTGTTAAATTTGACTTCACCTGGGGAATTCCAGAACCGTGTGTGCAGTTTGGTGGACACTGGAATCAAAATCAAAATTTTGCTCTTTGATTTAAATGACCTTGATGTTTGCCAAAACAAATCCTTTAAGCTTGACCGTCATCCGCCTATCAAGTTAGATGAAAATCAGCCAAAGGACCTGGGATGAGTAGGGGTACAAACAGACAGACATTATAGTATTATACCAGCAATGCCAGTGATGCTAATTATTTTCACTATTTGATTTTATTATGTAGACAGTGCAAATTTCCAAAAATATCCTTTTTTTTTTTTTTTTTTAAGCTGTTGGTGTGGGGAACGGTGTTGGACTATTGCAGTCCGCGGCTTATAAACTCTGGAACTGATTTCATGCCATCTGTGATCTTTGCATGACTCCATTAAACTCTTTGTGTTATGCTGTTTGATTGTTGATGCTCTTGCTAACTGAAGGCTTTGTGTTCTTGATGTGGCGTTTCATGTAATATAGTGTACAGATGATGATTATTAGAACGGTTTGGACAGCTTGCTGTGATATGTTTTACATGATCTTATGACCAGTGTGTTGTCTATATCAGAAAACTTCAGTACCACTGAGTGCATTCTGTCTCGTATTTGAATAAAGCATCACCTGCACTGTGACTTCTATCGCCTTCTCTTCTCAGTCTGAAACAGCTCCATGCACACAGATGAAGGCTACAACTTCTCCTCAAAAACACACACTGAAAACAGATTGAACCATTTACAATATAATTGGTTGGGCTGGTATTGTTTTTTCAGCAGACACATTGGTCAGCCTGGGATCAGCCTGTTGGTCTTCCCCATTACCACGTACAGTGGACAGTGTTATGTGTTTTTCTTTTTTTCAGATTTTGGGAAATGAGGCACTTCTCACTGTCTTTGACTTGGAGTTGACCAGTTGGAGTTGGTCTCAGGAATTTACAAATATGCACACTGAGTCCAGTGTTAACTATCTGAATTGGTTGTTTTGAACAAGAACTTAATTGGACACATATCAACGCAGAAGACTGGCTAATTTAAACCAATATATTGCTTGATTTGACCAATCTGTTTTTAGAGTGTAGACATAATTCAAGTCTCACAACCACATTCCTTTTTCCTGTAATTTTTACCTACTTGATGCATGTTTTCCTGCCAAACAAAGCCTCATTAAAAAGGGACGTGACCTAGAAATTCCTAAAAACTAAAGGCTGGGTTCAATTTTTACAACACAACTCATATTCAAACATTGTTTTCAATCAATAAATCAATCACCTTGACAATTTATAGGGCAGGTCTTTGAGAATTACAAAAAGCCACTAACAGTGGCAACAATATTAAGATTTTTAGTTTTTTTTTTTTCATTGTTGGATTGTTTGGTAGGACTCCAGTGTGACATACCAGAATCATTCATTCATTACTACTACTGCTAATAATTATAATAACCACTTTTATAGTACTTTCCAGGAACCAAAGTCCATAAAAAAGAATACATTAGATACAATTTTATTAAACCCTTGGGAAAAGTCTCTCAGTGAAGGCGAGACTCTCAATTTACCAGTCAATATATGTTCCTATCCTCACCTATGCTCATGAGCTTTGGGTAATGACTAAAAGAATAAGATCACAGATACAAGTGGCAGAAATGAGATTCCTCCATTGGATGTCTGGGTTTACACTCCTGGACAGGGTGAGAAGCTCAATTTTCCAGGAGGGACTCGAAGTAGAGCCGCTACTTCTTCACATTGAAAGGAGCCAGTTGAGGTGGTTCGGGCATCTGGTGAGCACGCTCCCTGGTCATCTCCCTAGGGAGGTCTTCAAGGCGCATTCAACTGAGAGGAGGCCCCTGGGGAAGACAGAACATGCTGGAGAGATTATATTTCCCTGCTGGATTGGGAAGGTCTTGACATCCCCCAGGAAGAGTTACAAGACTTGGCTGAGGATAGGGAAGTATGGGTTGAGCCGCTTGCTCTGCTGCCAGCTCGACCCGGACCCGGATAAGCAGCAGAAAATGAATGAATGAATGAATAAATGTTTTGTACATCTTGGATTTATTTTGGAGTTTTATAGCCTGCCGACAAAACAATACATAGTTCTTGATGTTGTTGTCTGCTTCCATACATTGATGTTCTGCTCTAAAGGCTCCAAGGGAACAGCTGGTGACAAGGTATTAGTATTTTTCCATTCTACACAAAACTCTGCTCAGGTTATAGTCAAAGCTCAGACTCAACAAGCATTTGACTGATCACTGACCGTGAGGAACAGAGCAGGTAATGACTTTTTAACAGGAAACAAACAGAAATGCTTTATGAAACCTCCAACAGTGGGAGTGAAGCAGTGTGTTAAGAACTATCCCAAATCCAATTTAGGTCCTCCAGGCTCTGATATCTCAGCAATGCTGTGTCATTTTAGCACCATCATTTCCTCTGACTATTTCACACTTAGATTCATGGCTTACTGGCTCTTGCTGTCTGTGCAGTTTGCTGGTGTAACCATTAGGAGCGT
Organism: Thalassophryne amazonica; assembly: GCF_902500255.1. NCBI lineage: Eukaryota > Metazoa > Chordata > Actinopteri > Batrachoidiformes > Batrachoididae > Thalassophryne > Thalassophryne amazonica. The sequence continues at coordinate 24,292,515 of NC_047115.1, read as the reverse complement.
GGCGGCAGACGCGGCAGCTCTGAGAGGGAATCTCAGGTGTGTCAGGAGGAAAGAGTAATGGATTATTCCAAGCCATCAGGAAACCAATCCATCCAGTTATTTGCCTGATTGTTTCCATAAGCAAATGAGCAGGAAGGACCACTGAGTCCTGCAAAGCTGCCATCCAGCCAATGAACCTGCCAGCAGTTTGTCAGATGTCCAATGAGCCACGACAGTTTATCTGCCGGCTAACCAACCGTCTCTGTAACAACCCGGCGGGGTGTATTTGTTTCTCTCGAGCTACTCTTGATACCTGGTGTTTGGAGATGGCTCCATCCTAGACTTTAAATCACAGGAAATACAGGTGACTGTTATTTTTTTTTTACTATGCTATCACTCAGCAGGACCGGTCAGCACAGCAGAAATACCATCAGGCAATATTCCTGTCCATCCGTCTGATTTCATTACCCGTTTCTTCTGCTACTGCTTTGCTCTGCAGTTTTGCCCACTAACGACTGACGATCAAAGTTTGATGACCTGTGGCTGTTACTTTACCTCAGGTGTAGCCCTGCAAAAGTGAGATAAAGCACCATTTTATCTGGTTGCTGGGAGTGAAATAAGTAAAAGCTAAAGGAAGAAGTGTGCATGAGTGAATAAAATAAAAAACATAGCTGAAAAAAATTTGATCAAATCATAAAGTTAATTACAGACAGTAGATAATTAGTAGCAGGGATGCCATGTGTCTTGCTGGGGCACAGGGACAAGGTTGGCTCCAACAGCCTTATAATAACATAACAGATCCAACCATTTTTTCACATTTTAGAAGGAAAATACAGTTATTTTTGACCACTCTGTGAAGTAAATTCCTAAAATAACAATTATGACTTTTATGTGGCTTTTAAAACATATATGAACAATTTCACAAATATGCATTTTTGCCAAAATATTCATCAGCTTATTTAAATGATTGAGGCCCTTTTGGGGGCCCCCATTGGCCTATAGAGCCCAAGGACAACTCACCCAATTCCCCTACCTGTCAACCCATCACCCCTGAATTGTAGAGTTTATAATGTTTGCCTTAAAAGATTCAATTAATGTGGACTTTCTCATATCAAAAGGAAAACTGTTGCCCAAAAATGGAGTATGGTAGTCAAAGAGTGCAGACTTCTTGTTAACCCGGGAGGCACATAGTAAGTCTGTATCCTGTCACCTCATGGCACAAGAAGGCACATAAGGTTTAACAAGATCAGCAAGATGGCAACATGCATCAAAAAGAAAAAATATTCCAGAGTTCTTTCTCAGAAAGCAGAGTGATGATGCCACACCCATATATCAAAGCATCAAACATGAAAAGAAAAAGGTTACATGAGCGTTGAAAGAGTCAAGTCCACTAATAATAAAAAAGAAGTAATTTCTATAAAATTTGCAGTTTTCTTATAGATTAGCCAGGGGTTTGAAATTTGACCTTAACCTCTGACCTTGATCACTGACTTATTCTAAGCCAAATCAAAACACTTCTTCCCATTCATAGGTTCAACAACCCTGACAAGTTTGATCAAAATCAGATTAGTCATATTGAAGATATCTTGACCATGCTTCTAAGTGACAGAAGTGGGGGAAAAAAATCTCTTATAGTCAAAGTACTGCAAAATGGACTGGTGTTAATATGCCACTCTAATGAGTACCCCTTTAGTTTGGATTTGACCAAACATTTAAGCGTACAAGTGTATCAAGGCATAAAATGTTATTCCAGGATCATGCAACAAAGATAAAGCAAAAGGTTGGCATATTTACCAAATCATTAGTGAAATTAGTGATACAAACTGATTACATTTAGGCCATGTGTAAAATTTAATGCACATTATTTAATCATATGTTTTACAACCCCAATTCCAATTAAGTTGGGACGTTGTGTAAAATGTAAATAAAAACAGAATACAATGATTTGCAAATCCTCTTCAACCTATATTCAATTGAATAAACCACAAAGACAAGATATTTAATGTTCAAACTGATAAACTTTATTGTTTTTGTGCAAATATTTGCTCATTTTGAAATGGATGCCTGCAACACGTTTCAAAAAAGCTGAGACAGTGGTATGTTTACCACTGTGTTACATCACCTTTCCTTCTAACAACACTCAATAAGCATTTGGGAACTGAGGACACTAATTGTTGAAGCTTTGTAGGTGGAATTCTTTCCCATTCTTGCTTGATATACAACTTCAGTTGTTCCACAGTCTGGGGTCTCCATTGTTGTATTTTGCACTTCATAATGCGCCACACATTTTCAATGGGTGACAGGTCTGGACTACAGGCAGGGCAGTCTAGTACCTGCACTCTTCTATTACAAAGCCACGCTGTTGTAACACGTGCAGAATGTGGCTTGGCATTGTCTTGCTGAAATAAGCAGGGACGTCCTTGAAAAAGATGTTGCTTGGATGGCAGCATATGTTGTTGCCATCCCACTGTCACCAAGTGCTTGCTCACAGGGGGTCGTTTTGACTGTTGGTGTTTTTCTGTAATTATTGTATGGCTTTTGCCTTACAATATAAAGCGCCTTGGGGCAACTGTTTGTTGTGATTTGGCGCTATATAAATAAAATTGATTTGATTTGTTCCAAAACCTGGATGTACCTTTCATCACTGATGGTGCCATCACAGATGTGTAAGTTGTCCATGTCATGGGCTTTGGTTCTCCAGATTCTCTGAATCTTCTGATTATATGATGGAATCCCTAAATTCCTTGCAATTGAACATTGAGAAACATTGTTCTTAAACTGTTGGAATATTTTTTCCACACAGTTGTTCACAAAGTGGTGATCCTCACCTCATCTTTGCTTGTGGACGGCTGAGCCTTTTGGGGATGGTCCTTTGATACCAATCATGACACTCACCTGTTTCCAATTAGGTGTTCTTTGAGCATTCATCAACTTTCCCAGTCTTTTGTTTCCACTGTCCCAACTTTTTTGAAATGTGTTGCAGGCATCCATTTCAAAATGAACAAATTTGCACAAAAACAATAACGTTTAGCAGTTTGAACGTAAAATATCTTGTCTTTATGGTGTATTCAATTGAATATAGGTTGAAGAGGATTTGCAAATCATTGTATTCTGTTTTTATTTTACACAACGTCCCAACTTCACTGGAATGTTGTAATATTTGTATATCATTTTTTGCATTACAATTATGTTGTTGTAATCTATTACAGAAACTTCTCTTGTGATGTGGTGGTTTATGTTGAAGAGATCATTTGGTGGTGTGCTTCACTGGCAACAAATGAATACATTAATACACTAAAAATGGTCTGTTCTTTGCTTCACACCTACAGGACAGATGGTGCAGATTCAAACAAATCTGTAGCTCTCCATCACAAAACAATACAGTGTGAACTAAACACCACTGATACCTATTTTCATGCCCTTTGGCTTTGCTCACCTGTCCAGTGTTTTTGGTCCAAAGTCACTGAAAAACTGTCCTCCATCTTGGGATATAGAATTATGTTTACTTGGAGACACTACAATTATTGAACTACCAACTAAACAGTCTAAAATTATACTTGTAGCGCTGACTATTGCCAAAAAAAAAAAAAAAACAATTTTGCTGAATTGGAAAAATAAACAATCAATCAGTATTAAACACTGGTCAAACCTCCTCTTCTAATATATAGCAATGGAAAGAATATACGCTTTATTAAGAAACCATTTACCACAATTTAATGAAACATGGTCTTTATTCATCAACTCATTAAATTTGAATTGGAATTTGGAGGTCTAAATTTATTTATTTAATTATATTTTGCCTGTTAGGGAACGCCACTCTTGCATCTGTACTGTATTATTATTACATTATGACTTGTGCCTATTATTGCGGACCTACTGACTTTTCTCTCTTGTGCTGCAGATCCAGGTTTCAGCTCTTACAGGTACTCTAGCTGTCAGAGATTGATACTGTGTATTTTTCCACTTTTCTTTATCTCTCTTGAGAATGTTTGAATTGATGCAAGAGAGAGCTTGTGTCTTCTAGTGTGGGGGGTCCCTCGGGTGTGGTGGGGCTGTGTGGGCGGGGCCTGCGGGGATGGTTTGGTGTCCGGGTGCGGAGTCCTGGGCTGCCTGTGGATTGGGGTTGCGGGTGGGACATCGGGGCCTGGGGGGTTGCATTCCGGTGCTGCCCGGTGGCTCTGCGGGATTCCGGGTGGGATAGGTCAGGTGCTGGCCCACGCTCCCTTCCGGCTCCTCCCTTTCGGGGCGCGGGTGTGCCCCTAGCCTGAGGGGGGCTGGGCGGCAGCCGGTCTGCCTGTGGGGGGCCCTGGTGCCGCGCTGCCGGGCTTCTGGTCCTATTGGGATAAGTTGTAGTCTTACACACCTCTCTGCAGCTTCTCTCCCCCTGCCATCCCCTCATTACCCCATCCCCGTAGAGACGGTGCCTGCTCCCAGACCACCAATAACCAGCAAAAATCTATTTAAGCATAAAAATTCAAAAAGAAAAAATAATATAGCACCTTCAACTGCACCACAGACTAAAACAGTTAAATGTGGTCTATTAAACATTAGGTCTCTCTCTTCTAAGTCCCTGTTAGTAAATGATATAATAATTGATCAACATATTGATTTATTCTGCCTCACAGAAACCTGGTTACAGCAGGATGAATATGTTAGTTTAAATGAGTGAACACCCCCGAGTCACACTAACTGCCAGAATGCTCGTAGCACGGGCTGAGGCGGAGGATTAGCAGCAATCTTCCATTCCAGCTTATTAATTAATCAAAAACCCAGACAGAGCTTTAATTCATTTGAAAGCTTGACTCTTAGTCTTGTCCATCCAAATTGGAAGTCCCAAAAACCAGTTTTATTTGTTATTATCTATCGTCCACCTGGTCGTTACTGTGAGTTTCCCTGTGAATTTTCAGACCTTTTGTCTGACTTAGTGCTGAGCTCAGATAAGATAATTATAGTGGGCGATTTTAACATCCACACAGATGCTGAGAATGACAGCCTCAACACTGCATTTAATCTATTATTAGACTCAATTGGCTTTGCTCAGAATGTAAATGAGTCCACCCACCACTTTAATCATATCTTAGATCTTGTTCTGACTTATGGTATGGAAATTGAAGACTTAACAGTATTCCCTGAAAACTCCCTTCTGTCTGATCATTTCTTAATAACATTTACATTTACTCTGATGGACTACCCAGCAGTGGGGAATAAGTTTCATTACACTAGAAGTCTTTCAGAAAGCGCTGTAACTAGGTTTAAGGATATGATTCCTTCTTTATGTTCTCTAATGCCATATACCAACACAGTGCAGAGTAGCTACCTAAACTCTGTAAGTGAGATAGAGTATCTCGTCAATAGTTTTACATCCTCATTGAAGACAACTTTGGATGCTGTAGCTCCTCTGAAAAAGAGAACTTTAAATCAGAAGTGCCTGACTCCGTGGTATAACTCACAAACTCGCAGCTTAAAGCAGATAACCCGTAAGTTGGAGAGGAAATGGCGTCTCACTAATTTAGAAGATCTTCACTTAGCCTGGAAAAAGAGTCTGTTGCTCTATAAAAAAAAGCCCTCCGTAAAGCTAGGACATCTTACTACTCATCACTAATTGAAGAAAATAAGAACAACCCCAGGTTTCTTTTCAGCACTGTAGCCAGGCTGACAAAGAGTCAGAGCTCTATTGAGCCGAGTATTCCTTTAACTAGTAATGACTTCATGACATTCTTTGCTAATAAAATTTTAACTATTAGAGAAAAAATTACTCATAACCATCCCAAAGACGTATCGTTATCTTTGGCTGCTTTCAGTGATGCCGGTATTTGGTTAGACTCTTTCTCTCCGATTGTTCTGTCTGAGTTATTTTCATTAGTTACTTCATCCAAACCATCAACCTGTCTATTAGACCCCATTCCTACCAGGCTGCTCAAGGAAGCCCTACCATTATTTAATGCTTCGATCTTAAATATGATCAATCTATCTTTATTAGTTGGCTATGTACCACAGGCTTTTAAGGTGGCAGTAATTAAACCATTACTTAAAAACCCATCACTTGACCCAGCTATCTTAGCTAATTATAGGCCAATCTCCAACCTTCCTTTTCTCTCAAAAATTCTTGAAAGGGTAGTTGTAAAACAGCTAACTGATCATCTGCAGAGGAATGGTCTATTTGAAGAGTTTCAGTCAGGTTTAGAATTCATCATAGTACAGAAACAGCAATAGTGAAGGTTACAAATGATCTTCTTATGGCCTCAGACAGTGGACTCATCTCTGTGCTTGTTCTGTTAGACCTCAGTGCTGCTTTTGATACTGTTGACCATAACATTTTATTACAGAGATTAGAGCATGCCATAGGTATTAAAGGCACTGCGCTGCGGTGGTTTGAATCATATTTAATTTCAATCATGTGTTGTGGTATCTTTTACAGACTGTGCCGTGTATTACGTATATTTGCTAATTGCCTTCATTGCAGCTCAACTCAATATTCTGTGCGTCAAGTATTTTTAAAGCTTGATTGTATATTAGTCGATGTTGTAAAATAAAGTATGCTGTTATTTTCTGTTCTCAGCTTGAAATCAAGAAAGTGCCAGAAAATACTTAATACTTAATAATTATGATGATGCTGGACCAGCATGTTATTGTACGTATTTATGAATATAACTTTCCTCATATATAACTCTCTGAACTAAAGAGGTGTATGTTAACCAGTATGTTATACTATATATAAGAAAAAAAACACAAACTTTTTTTTAATTGTAAATTCTGATAAATATGGGGATTAATTGCTCACTGGCTGTTTTATATGTTTATTTTATCACTCACAAATCTACATTTTGTCCTGTGTATCAAACTGTATAAGCTTTGGTGTGTTGCAGTTATAAACATTTTACATTTATTTTATTACTATTGTAAAGCGTGTGGACCAACATTGCATAGCTCTGTGTGTTAGAAATTTGTTGAGCTACAATAAAAATATTGATTTATTTGCTAATTTCTATATTTATTGGAAAATTCCAATGATGTTTTATATATTGTTTTATACCAGGTAGTAGTACCTGTGGGTATGAGGACAGTACAGGCTTTAACAGTCTGGTATTTGATGTTTCTTTCATCTTAATAGATACATTCTGGAATCCACCTTAATGTGTGCCACATTTGGTTGAGAATTTAATTCCTTGGCCTTGATGTTTGCCAGAATGAATTCATTAAGGGCAGTTTCAGATTTAACCTACACTGACATGCCAAGATTGGTAGAAATCATAAAAATGACCTGGGGGGAGTACTCCAGTAAACAGACTCCCCAATGTTTGACCTTTGGGAAATTTGACCTTTCTGGCCAATTCTAGAACTCACCTCCATATGCACACCAATCTATTGGAGCGAAAATGTTAAATTTTGACCCCAGTGAGCTTGTCTTGATCGACCTTTGTTAAATTTGACTTCACCTGGGGAATTCCAGAACCGTGTGTGCAGTTTGGTGGACACTGGAATCAAAATCAAAATTTTGCTCTTTGATTTAAATGACCTTGATGTTTGCCAAAACAAATCCTTTAAGCTTGACCGTCATCCGCCTATCAAGTTAGATGAAAATCAGCCAAAGGACCTGGGATGAGTAGGGGTACAAACAGACAGACATTATAGTATTATACCAGCAATGCCAGTGATGCTAATTATTTTCACTATTTGATTTTATTATGTAGACAGTGCAAATTTCCAAAAATATCCTTTTTTTTTTTTTTTTTTAAGCTGTTGGTGTGGGGAACGGTGTTGGACTATTGCAGTCCGCGGCTTATAAACTCTGGAACTGATTTCATGCCATCTGTGATCTTTGCATGACTCCATTAAACTCTTTGTGTTATGCTGTTTGATTGTTGATGCTCTTGCTAACTGAAGGCTTTGTGTTCTTGATGTGGCGTTTCATGTAATATAGTGTACAGATGATGATTATTAGAACGGTTTGGACAGCTTGCTGTGATATGTTTTACATGATCTTATGACCAGTGTGTTGTCTATATCAGAAAACTTCAGTACCACTGAGTGCATTCTGTCTCGTATTTGAATAAAGCATCACCTGCACTGTGACTTCTATCGCCTTCTCTTCTCAGTCTGAAACAGCTCCATGCACACAGATGAAGGCTACAACTTCTCCTCAAAAACACACACTGAAAACAGATTGAACCATTTACAATATAATTGGTTGGGCTGGTATTGTTTTTTTCAGCAGACACATTGGTCAGCCTGGGATCAGCCTGTTGGTCTTCCCCATTACCACGTACAGTGGACAGTGTTATGTGTTTTTCTTTTTTTCAGATTTTGGGAAATGAGGCACTTCTCACTGTCTTTGACTTGGAGTTGACCAGTTGGAGTTGGTCTCAGGAATTTACAAATATGCACACTGAGTCCAGTGTTAACTATCTGAATTGGTTGTTTTGAACAAGAACTTAATTGGACACATATCAACGCAGAAGACTGGCTAATTTAAACCAATATATTGCTTGATTTGACCAATCTGTTTTTAGAGTGTAGACATAATTCAAGTCTCACAACCACATTCCTTTTTCCTGTAATTTTTACCTACTTGATGCATGTTTTCCTGCCAAACAAAGCCTCATTAAAAAGGGACGTGACCTAGAAATTCCTAAAAACTAAAGGCTGGGTTCAATTTTTACAACACAACTCATATTCAAACATTGTTTTCAATCAATAAATCAATCACCTTGACAATTTATAGGGCAGGTCTTTGAGAATTACAAAAAGCCACTAACAGTGGCAACAATATTAAGATTTTTAGTTTTTTTTTTTTCATTGTTGGATTGTTTGGTAGGACTCCAGTGTGACATACCAGAATCATTCATTCATTACTACTACTGCTAATAATTATAATAACCACTTTTATAGTACTTTCCAGGAACCAAAGTCCATAAAAAAAGAATACATTAGATACAATTTTATTAAACCCTTGGGAAAAGTCTCTCAGTGAAGGCGAGACTCTCAATTTACCAGTCAATATATGTTCCTATCCTCACCTATGCTCATGAGCTTTGGGTAATGACTAAAAGAATAAGATCACAGATACAAGTGGCAGAAATGAGATTCCTCCATTGGATGTCTGGGTTTACACTCCTGGACAGGGTGAGAAGCTCAATTTTCCAGGAGGGACTCGAAGTAGAGCCGCTACTTCTTCACATTGAAAGGAGCCAGTTGAGGTGGTTCGGGCATCTGGTGAGCACGCTCCCTGGTCATCTCCCTAGGGAGGTCTTCAAGGCGCATTCAACTGAGAGGAGGCCCCTGGGGAAGACAGAACATGCTGGAGAGATTATATTTCCCTGCTGGATTGGGAAGGTCTTGACATCCCCCAGGAAGAGTTACAAGACTTGGCTGAGGATAGGGAAGTATGGGTTGAGCCGCTTGCTCTGCTGCCAGCTCGACCCGGACCCGGATAAGCAGCAGAAAATGAATGAATGAATGAATAAATGTTTTGTACATCTTGGATTTATTTTGGAGTTTTATAGCCTGCCGACAAAACAATACATAGTTCTTGATGTTGTTGTCTGCTTCCATACATTGATGTTCTGCTCTAAAGGCTCCAAGGGAACAGCTGGTGACAAGGTATTAGTATTTTTCCATTCTACACAAAACTCTGCTCAGGTTATAGTCAAAGCTCAGACTCAACAAGCATTTGACTGATCACTGACCGTGAGGAACAGAGCAGGTAATGACTTTTTAACAGGAAACAAACAGAAATGCTTTATGAAACCTCCAACAGTGGGAGTGAGGCAGTGTGTTAAGAACTATCCCAAATCCAATTTAGGTCCTCCAGGCTCTGATATCTCAGCAATGCTGTGTCATTTTAGCACCATCATTTCCTCTGACTATTTCACACTTAGATTCATGGCTTACTGGCTCTTGCTGTCTGTGCAGTTTGCTGGTGTAACCATTAGGAGCGTGGCGGCAGACGCGGCAGCTCTGAGAGGGAATCTCAGGTGTGTCAGGAGGAAAGAGTAATGGATTATTCCAAGCCATCAGGAAACCAATCCATCCAGTTATTTGCCTGATTGTTTCCATAAGCAAATGAGCAGGAAGGACCACTGAGTCCTGCAAAGCTGCCATCCAGCCAATGAACCTGCCAGCAGTTTGTCAGATGTCCAATGAGCCACGACAGTTTATCTGCCGGCTAACCAACCGTCTCTGTAACAACCCGGCGGGGTGTATTTGTTTCTCTCGAGCTACTCTTGATACCTGGTGTTTGGAGATGGCTCCATCCTAGACTTTAAATCACAGGAAATACAGGTGACTGTTATTTTTTTTTTACTATGCTATCACTCAGCAGGACCGGTCAGCACAGCAGAAATACCATCAGGCAATATTCCTGTCCATCCGTCTGATTTCATTACCCGTTTCTTCTGCTACTGCTTTGCTCTGCAGTTTTGCCCACTAACGACTGACGATCAAAGTTTGATGACCTGTGGCTGTTACTTTACCTCAGGTGTAGCCCTGCAAAAGTGAGATAAAGCACCATTTTATCTGGTTGCTGGGAGTGAAATAAGTAAAAGCTAAAGGAAGAAGTGTGCATGAGTGAATAAAATAAAAAACATAGCTGAAAAAAATGTGATCAAATCATAAAGTTAATTACAGACAGTAGATAATTAGTAGCAGGGATGCCATGTGTCTTGCTGGGGCACAGGGACAAGGTTGGCTCCAACAGCCTTATAATAACATAACAGATCCAACCATTTTTTCACATTTTAGAAGGAAAATACAGTTATTTTTGACCACTCTGTGAAGTAAATTCCTAAAATAACAATTATGACTTTTATGTGGCTTTTAAAACATATATGAACAATTTCACAAATATGCATTTTTGCCAAAATATTCATCAGCTTATTTAAATGATTGAGGCCCTTTTGGGGGCCCCCATTGGCCTATAGAGCCCAAGGACAACTCACCCAATTCCCCTACCTGTCAACCCATCACCCCTGAATTGTAGAGTTTATAATGTTTGCCTTAAAAGATTCAATTAATGTGGACTTTCTCATATCAAAAGGAAAACTGTTGCCCAAAAATGGAGTATGGTAGTCAAAGAGTGCAGACTTCTTGTTAACCCGGGAGGCACATAGTAAGTCTGTATCCTGTCACCTCATGGCACAAGAAGGCACATAAGGTTTAACAAGATCAGCAAGATGGCAACATGCATCAAAAAGAAAAAATATTCCAGAGTTCTTTCTCAGAAAGCAGAGTGATGATGCCACACCCATATATCAAAGCATCAAACATGAAAAGAAAAAGGTTACATGAGCGTTGAAAGAGTCAAGTCCACTAATAATAAAAAATAAGTAATTTCTATAAAATTTGCAGTTTTCTTATAGATTAGCCAGGGGTTTGAAATTTGACCTTAACCTCTGACCTTGATCACTGACTTATTCTAAGCCAAATCAAAACACTTCTTCCCATTCATAGGTTCAACAACCCTGACAAGTTTGATCAAAATCAGATTAGTCATATTGAAGATATCTTGACCATGCTTCTAAGTGACAGAAGTGGGGGAAAAAAAATCTCTTATAGTCAAAGTACTGCAAAATGGACTGGTGTTAATATGCCACTCTAATGAGTACCCCTTTAGTTTGGATTTGACCAAACATTTAAGCGTACAAGTGTATCAAGGCATAAAATGTTATTCCAGGATCATGCAACAAAGATAAAGCAAAAGGTTGGCATATTTACCAAATCATTAATGAAATTAGTGATACAAACTGATTACATTTAGGCCATGTGTAAAATTTAATGCACATTATTTAATCATATGTTTTACAACCCCAATTCCAATTAAGTTGGGACGTTGTGTAAAATGTAAATAAAAACAGAATACAATGATTTGCAAATCCTCTTCAACCTATATTCAATTGAATAAAACACAAAGACAAGATATTTAATGTTCAAACTGATAAACTTTATTGTTTTTGTGCAAATATTTGCTCATTTTGAAATGGATGCCTGCAACACGTTTCAAAAAAGCTGAGACAGTGGTATGTTTACCACTGTGTTACATCACCTTTCCTTCTAACAACACTCAATAAGCATTTGGGAACTGAGGACACTAATTGTTGAAGCTTTGTAGGTGGAATTCTTTCCCATTCTTGCTTGATATACAACTTCAGTTGTTCCACAGTCTGGTGTCTCCATTGTTGTATTTTGCACTTCATAATGCGCCACACATTTTCAATGGGTGACAGGTCTGGACTACAGGCAGGGCAGTCTAGTACCTGCACTCTTCTATTACAAAGCCACGCTGTTGTAACACGTGCAGAATGTGGCTTGGCATTGTCTTGCTGAAATAAGCAGGGACGTCCTTGAAAAAGATGTTGCTTGGATGGCAGCATATGTTGTTGCCATCCCACTGTCACCAAGTGCTTGCTCACAGGGGGTCGTTTTGACTGTTGGTGTTTTTCTGTAATTATTGTATGGCTTTTGCCTTACAATATAAAGCGCCTTGGGGCAACTGTTTGTTGTGATTTGGCGCTATATAAATAAAATTGATTTGATTTGTTCCAAAACCTGGATGTACCTTTCATCACTGATGGTGCCATCACAGATGTGTAAGTTGTCCATGTCATGGGCTTTGGTTCTCCAGATTCTCTGAATGTTCTGATTATATGATGGAATCCCTAAATTCCTTGCAATTGAACATTGAGAAACATTGTTCTTAAACTGTTGGAATATTTTTTCCACACAGTTGTTCACAAAGTGGTGATCCTCACCTCATCTTTGCTTGTGGACGGCTGAGCCTTTTGGGGATGGTCCTTTGATACCAATCATGACACTCACCTGTTTCCAATTAGGTGTTCTTTGAGCATTCATCAACTTTCCCAGTCTTTTGTTTCCACTGTCCCAACTTTTTTGAAATGTGTTGCAGGCATCCATTTCAAAATGAACAAATTTGCACAAAAACAATAACGTTTAGCAGTTTGAACGTAAAATATCTTGTCTTTATGGTGTATTCAATTGAATATAGGTTGAAGAGGATTTGCAAATCATTGTATTCTGTTTTTATTTTACACAACGTCCCAACTTCACTGGAATGTTGTAATATTTGTATATCATTTTTTGCATTACAATTATGTTGTTGTAATCTATTACAGAAACTTCTCTTGTGATGTGGTGGTTTATGTTGAAGAGATCATTTGGTGGTGTGCTTCACTGGCAACAAATGAATACATTAATACACTAAAAATGGTCTGTTCTTTGCTTCACACCTACAGGACAGATGGTGCAGATTCAAACAAATCTGTAGCTCTCCATCACAAAACAATACAGTGTGAAATGAGGTGGGCTTCATAGATAATTGGCAAAGCTTCTGGGGAAAACCTGGTCTTGTTAGGAGAGACGGCATCCATCCCACTTTGGATGGAGCAGCTCTCATTTCTAGAAATCTGGCTAATTTTCTTAAATCCTCCAAACCGTGACTATCCAGGGTTGGGACCAGGAAGCAGAGTTGTAGTCTTACACACCTCTCTGCAGCTTCTCTCCCCCTGCCATCCCCTCATTACCCCATCCCCGTAGAGACGGTGCCTGCTCCCAGACTACCAATAACCAGCAAAAATCTATTTAAGCATAAAAATTCAAAAAGAAAAAATGATATAGCACCTTCTACTGCACCACAGACTAAAACAGTTAAATGTGGTCTATTAAACATTAGGTCTCTCTCTTCTAAGTCCCTGTTGGTAAATGATATAATAATTGATCAACATATTGATTTATTCTGCCTAACAGAAACCTGGTTACAGCAGGATGAATATGTTAGTTTAAATGAGTCAACACCCCCGAGTCACACTAACTGTCAGAATGCTCGTAGCACGGGCCGGGGCGGTGGATTAGCAGCAATCTTCCATTCCAGCTTATTAATTAATCAAAAACCCAGACAGAGCTTTAATTCATTTGAAAGCTTGTCTCTTAGTCTTGTCCATCCAAATTGGAAGTCCCAAAAACCAGTTTTATTTGTTATTATCTATCGTCCACCTGGTCGTTACTGTGAGTTTCTCTGTGAATTTTCAGACCTTTTGTCTGACTTAGTGCTTAGCTCAGATAAGATAATTATAGTGGGCGATTTTAACATCCACACAGATGCTGAGAATGACAGCCTCAACACTGCATTTAATCTATTATTAGACTCTATTGGCTTTGCTCAAAAAGTAAATGAGTCCACCCACCACTTTAATCATATCTTAGATCTTGTTCTGACTTATGGTATGGAAATAGAAGACTTAACAGTATTCCCTGAAAACTCCCATCTGTCTGATCATTTCTTAATAACATTTACATTTACTCTGATGGACTACCCAGCAGTGGGGAATACGTTTCATTACACTAGAAGTCTTTCAGAAAGCGCTGTAACTAGGTTTAAGGATATGATTCCTTCTTTATGTTCTCTAATGCCATATAACAACACAGTGCAGAGTAGCTACCTAAACTCTGTAAGGGAGATAGAGTATCTCGTCAATAGTTTTACATCCTCATTGAAGACAACTTTGGATGCTGTAGCTCCTCTGAAAAAGAGAGCTTTAAATCAGAAGTGTCTGACTCCATGGTATAACTCTCAAACTCGTAGCTTAAAGCAGATAACCCGTAAGTTGGAGAGGAAATGGCGTCTCACTAATTTAGAAGATCTTCACTTAGCCTGGAAAAAGAGTCTGTTGCTCTATAAAAAAGCCCTCCGTAAAGCTAGGACATCTTTCTACTCATCACTAATTGAAGAAAATAAGAACAACCCCAGGTTTCTTTTCAGCACTGTAGCCAGGCTGACAAAGAGTCAGAGCTCTATTGAGCTGAGTATTCCATTATCTTTAACTAGTAATGAGTTCATGACTTTCTTTGCTAACAAAATTTTAACTATTAGAGAAAAAATTACTCATAACCATCCCAAAGACGTATCGTTATCTTTGGCTGCTTTCAGTGATGCCGGTATTTGGTTAGACTCTTTCTCTCCGATTGTTCTGTCTGAGTTATTTTCATTAGTTACTTCATCCAAACCATCAACATGTTTATTAGACCCCATTCCTACCAGGCTGCTCAAGGAAGCCCTACCATTATTTAATGCTTCGATCTTAAATATGATCAATCTATCTTTGTTAGTTGGCTATGTACCACAGGCTTTTAAGGTGGCAGTAATTAAACCATTACTTAAAAAGCCATCACTTGACCCAGCTATCTTAGCTAATTATAGGCCAATCTCCAACCTTCCTTTTCTCTCAAAAATTCTTGAAAGGGTAGTTGTAAAACAGCTAACTGATCATCTGCAGAGGAATGGTCTATTTGAAGAGTTTCAGTCAGGTTTTAGAATTCATCATAGTACAGAAACAGCATTAGTGAAGGTTACAAATGATCTTCTTATGGCCTCGGACAGTGGACTCATCTCTGTGCTTGTTCTGTTAGACCTCAGTGCTGCTTTTGATACTGTTGACCATAAAATTTTATTACAGAGATTAGAGCATGCCATAGGTATTAAAGGCACTGCGCTGCGGTGGTTTGAATCATATTTGTCTAATAGATTACAATTTGTTCATGTAAATGGGGAATCTTCTTCACAGACTAAAGTTAATTATGGAGTTCCACAAGGTTCTGTGCTAGGACCAATTTTATTCACTTTATATATGCTTCCCTTAGGCAGTATTATTAGACGGTATTGCTTAAATTTTCATTGTTACGCAGATGATACCCAGCTTTATCTATCCATGAAGCCAGAGGACACACACCAATTAGCTAAACTGCAGGATTGTCTTACAGACATAAAGACATGGATGACCTCTAATTTCCTGCTTTTAAACTCAGATAAAACTGAAGTTATTGTTCTTGGCCCCACAAATCTTAGAAACATGGTGTCTAACCAGATCCTTACTCTGGATGGCATTACCCTGACCTCTAGTAATACTGTGAGAAATCTTGGAGTCATTTTTGATCAGGATATGTCATTCAAAGCGCATATTAAACAAATATGTAGGACTGCTTTTTTGCATTTACGCAATATCTCTAAAATCAGAAAGGTCTTGTCTCAGAGTGATGCTGAAAAACTAATTCATGCATTTATTTCCTCTAGGCTGGACTATTGTAATTCATTATTATCAGGTTGTCCTAAAAGTTCCCTAAAAAGCCTTCAGTTAATTCAAAATGCTGCAGCTAGAGTGCTGACGGGGACTAGAAGGAGAGAGCATATCTCACCCATATTGGCCTCTCTTCATTGGCTTCCTGTTAATTCTAGAATAGAATTTAAAATTCTTCTTCTTACTTATAAGGTTTTGAATAATCAGGTCCCATCTTATCTTAGGGACCTCGTAGTACCATATCACCCCAATAGAGCGCTTCGCTCTCAGACTGCAGGCTTACTTGTAGTTCCTAGGGTTTGTAAGAGTAGAATGGGAGGCAGAGCCTTCAGCTTTCAGGCTCCTCTCCTGTGGAACCAGCTCCCAATTCAGATCAGGGAGACAGACACCCTCTCTACTTTTAAGATTAGGCTTAAAACTTTCCTTTTTGCTAAAGCTTATAGTTAGGGCTGGATCAGGTGACCCTGAACCATCCCTTAGTTATGCTGCTATAGACGTAGACTGCTGGGGGGTTCCCATGATGCACTGTTTCTTTCTCTTTTTGCTCTGTATGCACCACTCTGCATTTAATCATTAGTGATCGATCTCTGCTCCCCTCCACAGCATGTCTTTTTCCTGGTTCTCTCCCTCAGCCCCAACCAGTCCCAGCAGAAGACTGCCCCTCCCTGAGCCTGGTTCTGCTGGAGGTTTCTTCCTGTTAAAAGGGAGTTTTTCCTTCCCACTGTAGCCAAGTGCTTGCTCACAGGGGGTCGTTTTGACCGTTGGGGTTTTACATCATTATTGTATGGCCTTGCCTTACAATATAAAGCGCCTTGGGGCAACTGTTTGTTGTGATTTGGCGCTATATAAAAAAAAAATTGATTGATTGATTGATTGAACTAAACACCACTGATACCTATTTTCATGCCCTTTGGCTTTGCTCACCTGTCCAGTGTTTTTGGTCCAAAGTCACTGAAAAACTGTCCTCCATCTTGGGATATAGAATTATGTTTACTTGGAGACACTACAATTATTGAACTACCAACTAAACAGTCTAAAATTATACTTGTAGCGCTGACTATTGCCAAAAAAAAAAAAAAAAAACAATTTTGCTGAATTGGAAAAATAAACAATCAATCAGTATTAAACACTGGTCAAACCTCCTCTTCTAATATATAGCAATGGAAAGAATATACGCTTTATTAAGAAACCATTTACCACAATTTAATGAAACATGGTCTTTATTCATCAACTCATTAAATTTGAATTGGAATTTGGAGGTCTAAATTTATTTATTCAATTCTATTTTGCCTGTTAGGGAACACCACTCTTGCATCTGTACTGTATTATTATTACATTATGACTTGTGCCTATTATTGCGGACCTACTGACTTTTCTCTCTTGTGCTGCAGATCCAGGTTTCAGCTCTTACAGGTACTCTAGCTGTCAGAGATTGATACTGTGTATTTTTCCACTTTTCTTTATCTCTCTTGAGAATGTTTGAATTGATGCAAGAGAGAGCTTGTGTCTTCTAGTGTGGGGGGTCCCTCGGGTGTGGTGGGGCTGTGTGGGCGGGGCCTGCGGGGATGGTTTGGTGTCCGGGTGCGGAGTCCTGGGCTGCCTGTGGATTGGGGTTGCGGGTGGGACATCGGGGCCTGGGGGGTTGCATTCCGGTGCTGCCCGGTGGCTCTGCGGGATTCCGGGTGGGATAGGTCAGGTGCTGGCCCACGCTCCCTTCCGGCTCCTCCCTTTCGGGGCGCGGGTGTGCCCCTAGCCTGAGGGGGGCTGGGCGGCAGCCGGTCTGCCTGTGGGGGGCCCTGGTGCCGCGCTGCCGGGCTTCTGGTCCTATTGGGATAAGTTGTAGTCTTACACACCTCTCTGCAGCTTCTCTCCCCCTGCCATCCCCTCATTACCCCATCCCCGTAGAGACGGTGCCTGCTCCCAGACCACCAATAACCAGCAAAAATCTATTTAAGCATAAAAATTCAAAAAGAAAAAATAATATAGCACCTTCAACTGCACCACAGACTAAAACAGTTAAATGTGGTCTATTAAACATTAGGTCTCTCTCTTCTAAGTCCCTGTTAGTAAATGATATAATAATTGATCAACATATTGATTTATTCTGCCTCACAGAAACCTGGTTACAGCAGGATGAATATGTTAGTTTAAATGAGTCAACACCCCCGAGTCACACTAACTGCCAGAATGCTCGTAGCACGGGCCGAGGCGGAGGATTAGCAGCAATCTTCCATTCCAGCTTATTAATTAATCAAAAACCCAGACAGAGCTTTAATTCATTTGAAAGCTTGACTCTTAGTCTTGTCCATCCAAATTGGAAGTCCCAAAAACCAGTTTTATTTGTTATTATCTATCGTCCACCTGGTCGTTACTGTGAGTTTCCCTGTGAATTTTCAGACCTTTTGTCTGACTTAGTGCTGAGCTCAGATAAGATAATTATAGTGGGCGATTTTAACATCCACACAGATGCTGAGAATGACAGCCTCAACACTGCATTTAATCTATTATTAGACTCAATTGGCTTTGCTCAGAATGTAAATGAGTCCACCCACCACTTTAATCATATCTTAGATCTTGTTCTGACTTATGGTATGGAAATTGAAGACTTAACAGTATTCCCTGAAAACTCCCTTCTGTCTGATCATTTCTTAATAACATTTACATTTACTCTGATGGACTACCCAGCAGTGGGGAATAAGTTTCATTACACTAGAAGTCTTTCAGAAAGCGCTGTAACTAGGTTTAAGGATATGATTCCTTCTTTATGTTCTCTAATGCCATATACCAACACAGTGCAGAGTAGCTACCTAAACTCTGTAAGTGAGATAGAGTATCTCGTCAATAGTTTTACATCCTCATTGAAGACAACTTTGGATGCTGTAGCTCCTCTGAAAAAGAGAACTTTAAATCAGAAGTGCCTGACTCCGTGGTATAACTCACAAACTCGCAGCTTAAAGCAGATAACCCGTAAGTTGGAGAGGAAATGGCGTCTCACTAATTTAGAAGATCTTCACTTAGCCTGGAAAAAGAGTCTGTTGCTCTATTAAAAAGCCCTCCGTAAAGCTAGGACATCCTACTACTCATCACTAATTGAAGAAAATAAGAACAACCCCAGGTTTCTTTTCAGCACTGTAGCCAGGCTGACAAAGAGTCAGAGCTCTATTGAGCCGAGTATTCCTTTAACTAGTAATGACTTCATGACATTCTTTGCTAATAAAATTTTAACTATTAGAGAAAAAATTACTCATAACCATCCCAAAGACGTATCGTTATCTTTGGCTGCTTTCAGTGATGCCGGTATTTGGTTAGACTCTTTCTCTCCGATTGTTCTGTCTGAGTTATTTTCATTAGTTACTTCATCCAAACCATCAACCTGTCTATTAGACCCCATTCCTACCAGGCTGCTCAAGGAAGCCCTACCATTATTTAATGCTTCGATCTTAAATATGATCAATCTATCTTTATTAGTTGGCTATGTACCACAGGCTTTTAAGGTGGCAGTAATTAAACCATTACTTAAAAACCCATCACTTGACCCAGCTATCTTAGCTAATTATAGGCCAATCTCCAACCTTCCTTTTCTCTCAAAAATTCTTGAAAGGGTAGTTGTAAAACAGCTAACTGATCATCTGCAGAGGAATGGTCTATTTGAAGAGTTTCAGTCAGGTTTAGAATTCATCATAGTACAGAAACAGCAATAGTGAAGGTTACAAATGATCTTCTTATGGCCTCAGACAGTGGACTCATCTCTGTGCTTGTTCTGTTAGACCTCAGTGCTGCTTTTGATACTGTTGACCATAAAATTTTATTACAGAGATTAGAGCATGCCATAGGTATTAAAGGCACTGCTCTGCGGTGGTTTGAATCATATTTATCTAATAGATTACAATTTGTTCATGTAAATGGGGAATCTTCTTCACAGACTAAGGTTAATTATGGAGTTCCACAAGGTTCTGTGCTAGGACCAATTTTATTCACTTTATACATGCTTCCCTTAGGCGGTATTATTAGACGGCATTGCTTAAATTTTCATTGTTACGCAGATGATACCCAGCTTTATCTATCCATGAAGCCAGAGGACACACACCAATTAGTTAAACTGCAGGATTGTCTTACAGACATAAAGACATGGATGACCTCTAATTTCCTGCTTTTAAACTCAGATAAAACTGAAGTTATTGTACTTGGCCCCACAAATCTTAGAAACATGGTGTCTAACCAGATCCTTACTCTGGATGGTATTACCCTGACCTCTAATAATACTGTGAGAAATCTTGGAATCATTTTTGATCAGGATATGTCATTCAATGCGCATATTAAACAAATATGTAGGACTGCTTTTTTGCATTTACGCAATATCTCTAAAATTAGAAAGGTCTTGTCTCAGAGTGATGCTGAAAAACTAATTCATGCATTTATTTCCTCTAGGCTGCACTATTGTAATTCATTATTATCAGGTTGTCCTAAAAGTTCCCTGAAAAGCCTTCAGTTAATTCAAAATGCTGCAGCTAGAGTACTAACGGGGACTAGAAGGAGAGAGCATATCTCACCCATATTGGCCTCTCTTCATTGGCTTCCTGTTAATTCTAGAATAGAATTTAAAATTCTTATTCTTACTTATAAGGTTTTGAATAATCAGGTCCCATCTTATCTTAGGGACCTCATAGTACCATATCACCCCAATAGAGTGCTTCGCTCTCAGACTGCAGGCTTACTTGTAGTTCCTAGGGTTTGTAAGAGTAGAATGGGAGGCAGAGCCTTCAGCTTTCAGGCTCTTCTCCTGTGGAACCAGCTCCCAATTCAGATCAGGGAGACAGACACCCTCTCTACTTTTAAGATTAGGCTTAAAACTTTCCTTTTTGCTAAAGCTTATAGTTAGGGCTGGATCAGGTGACCCTGAACCATCCCTTAGTTATGCTGCTATAGACGTAGACTGCTGGGGGGCTCCCATGATGCACTGAGTGTTTCTTTCTCTTTTTGCTCTGTATGCACCACTCTGCATTTAATCATTAGTGATTGATCTCTACTCCCCTCCACAGCATGTCTTTTTCCTGGTTCTCTCCCTCAGCCCCAACCAGTCCCAGCAGAGGACTGCCCCTCCCTGAGCCTGGTTCTGCTGGAGGTTTCTTCCTGTTAAAAGGGAGTTTTTCCTTCCCGCTGTCGCCAAGTGCTTGCTCACAGGGGGTCGTTTTGACCGTTGGGGTTTTTACATAATTATTGTATGGCCTTGCCTTACAATATAAAGCGCCTTGGGGCAACTGTTTGTTGTGATTTGGCGCTATATAAATAAAATTGATTGATTGATTGATTGATTGGGGGTGGGGTGGCGATGGGCTGGGGATAACTGGATGGCCATTGTTCCTATCCACGTTGGGCCTGTCCATTGGTGGGCCGGGGTCTGGTGGCTGGGGGGGGCACCTCTCCCCGTGGCCGGATCGCACGTGGCTCCCCATGCTCCTGCTTCTCCCCCCGGGTTTGTGGGGCCCACCTGTCTCCCTCTGGCTCCTTGGCTGCCCCTGTCTCTCCTGGGTCTCATCTCGTGCCTCCCTGGCTTGAGGCCGCCGGGCGGGGTGGCTCACCCATCTCCGGCTGCCTGGCCCCCTTTCCCCCCTGTTGGTTTGTTCTTTCCCAGTGTTTCCGGTGCTCCTCCCAGGCTGGTCGCCTCCCCTCTGTCTTGTCGTCTCCCTGGTGACTCCGCGGGTCTGTTGGGCCGCGGTGCCCGGTGGGGCCGGTGTGTGTGACCCGCTCCCTGCACCGCACCTCTCCTTCCGCCGGCCGCTTGGGGTTGGGCCTCACATGTCATACCCTTTTAATGCACTTCACCAGCACAGTACATGCACGCACATCATACTGGGGTTTAAGTAGCACATTATAGGGATCATATAGTTCTGCGGCTAGGTGTTGGGTATGGATTGATCTCCATCTGCCACTCCTGCCCTGCCATTTTAATGCACACACTATATTTCAACACATTTAGTAAACACACTCACTTTTCAGAGTCGGGGTCACAGGCGGTGGTGGGTTTGCAGGGCAGGCTGCGGTGCAGCAGTGTACCGCAGCCACCCACGGCAGTCTGCCACCTGCCATCTCCTGCCCTGCTTTTAATGCAACACTATCTTCGGGGGTGCGTTCTGTGCCAGCCACAGTAGTGATCGGATATATAGCTGTGATCTGGGTCTCTGTGTGTGGCTGGTTACGTGTTCGTGGCCGACACCACAATTCGTTTTTGGGTGCTCTCAAGGGGATCAAGACTCTGGTGTCCTAGATTAGGGAATGAATGCTTACTAACTAGACAACAGACTGTCGCTGTCACTGCTTGTCCATGTGTGGTGGTTTGTTCTCGGCATGTTTTATGTTGGGGACCCGTCTCCTCGGTGTCTCACTTCACAGTTATTGCTTTCACCACTTTCGTTTTCGTATATCTTCGTGTTGTTTTGGTGGTCGGTCCCTCCTGATAGTAATTGTCAGTCGGCTTTGAGTAGGATTTTGTAGGGTGATCAGGAAGGGCGGATGGGGGTCACACACGCACTACATACCTTCTGTCCTGCAAGAATAAATTGCATATATGTGTATTAATGTTCAGAAATGGTTTTGACAGTGTGGCATTTACCATTACTATATATGCAGACAGGGGAGAAAACAACAACAACAACAAAAACAATATTGTCCTGTAAATATAGAATGTTTTTTCTTATTTTTTCTTTTCTCACTGTGATATTTTGGAGCCAGTCATATTAAACGTACATAGCTCTTTTCAGCGCTTTATAACCACTAATTAAATTATGGTGTTTAACATGCACAGTGTTGAGTGCTACACACTGCATGATAATACAAATCAAAGGAAAGCCCAGTTAAGAGTCAGATGCACATAATTAAAGGCAACACATCTTCCTCAACATCCCTTTAACCTTCTTTCTGTTCATTTGAATGGATGTTAAGGAGACAAACTGAGCCTTTGTTCTCATTCTGCTGAACATCTTTTCCCATCTTGTCCCAGGAAGGGATTAGAATTGAGACACAAAAACTATACCAAAGCCTGTTTGTCTTCAACCAGTAAGTAATGAGCACGTTGGTCTATAAGTGATGGGGCAGCTGGAGCTGAAGGAAAGTCTTGCACAAATGGCCATTTAATGGCTGCAGAGTTCTGCCTGAAGCCAGGTGGTTAACGTCAGTGTGGAGGACTGGTGGTGCTGTCTGCATCATTTATTCTGAAGCTGGAAGAACAAAATATTGTGGATTAGTGGTTAGCACTGGTGCCTCACAGCAAGAAGGCCGTGGGATCGATTCCTGGCCTTTCTGTGTGGAGTTTGCATGTTCTCCTTGTGTCTGCATGAGTTTCCTCTGGGCACTCTGGTTTCCTCTCACAATCAAAAATATGCTTATTTAGGGTGTGCTGCTCCTTTCTCTGCCCCTGACCAAGGCAGAGTCTACATCTGGAGTTGGTCCCTGGCGCCGGACTGTGGCTGCTTACTGCTTCCAGAGGTTAGACTGTGTCTAACTGTAATTAGGATGGGTTAAATGCAGAGGACAAGTTTTGTTGTATGTAGAATATACGAGGGCTGTCAATAAAGTATACACTCTAAAAACAGATTGGTTAAAAACACCAAAAAAAATGGTTAATTTTAACCAATTTGGTTGGTAGTTATGTGTCCGACTGATTTTTTTGGTTAAAACAACCAATTTATTATGGTAGTGTTTTCAACCAATCTATGTTGGTGATAGGGCCAACCAATACCAGTTGGTTAATTAGACCAAGATATTGGTTAATTTGTCTAGAGCAACCAATGTGAATTGGCTAGATTGGAACCATTTAAATTGGTTAATTATGACTACTTTAATTGGTTAAAATTGGACCATTTGTTGTGTGGGCCGCCAGAAGAGGAGGTACTGCTGGCCCACCACCAGAGGGCGCCCTGTCTGGAGTGCGGGCTCCAGGCACCAGAGGGCGCAGCCGCCTCACAGGAGCAGCCAGGGTGACAGCTGTCACGCATCACCTGCAACAGCTGTTACCAATCATTTGATCGGCAGGAGTATATCAGCAGGACGACGTCTCCACCTCTTTGCCGAGATATCGTTTCTACCGAGAAGGTAACGTACTCAGCTAACTGTTTGACAGTGATCTTTGTGACTTTGTGCATTACTCTGAGAGAACTTTCCAACGAGAGGTGGAGGCAGCTTACCTGCCGTTCGGATTCCTGGGTGCGAACGCGCCCTCCTTTAATTGTTCTTTATTCCTTGCCAGCAGTACCAGGTCCGACACGCGGAGGCAGTGGCCACCTGGGAATTCGGGACTTGGCGGCTCCAGTATTCCCGGGGTCTGGTGGCGGAGGAAACCGTGTGGTTCCGGTTCTACTTTGGAGAGGCGTCTCCTATCTTCGAGCCTGCCCACACAACACCTGTGTGAATTTGACTTTGTCCATTATTGTAATCTGTTGTACTTGTTGTGCATATTCACAACAGTAAAGTGTGTTATTTGACCTATTCCATTGTCCGTTCATTTGCGCCCCCTGTTGTGGGTCCGTGTACTTACACTTTCCCAACAGGATATCTCGGCCAACGTCATGGACCCCGTGGGGCGTCAACCGGCTGTTGAACGGCCAATGGAAGAACAGGGCGCACTGGCGTCCGCAGGAGGAATGATCGGTGAGTTGCAGCGGATCCTCACCGCTTTCACGGCTCGGTTGGATTTAATGACCGAGCAGAACGTCCTCCTTAACCGCAGGGTGGAGGCTCTCGCCGCGCAGGTGGAGGCGCGCCCTCAGGGCGCTGCTGCGGCTCTCCCTCCTGTCGACCCTGTGCGTAACAGTGACGTTCCACAGGTCGTTCAACGACCCCTCCCACCTTCCCCTGAAGCATACATAAGCCCTCCAGAGCCGTACGGGGGTTGTGTGGAGACATGCGCGGACTTTCTTATGCAGTGTTCGCTCGTCTTCGCACAACGTTCCGTCATGTATGCGACTGATGCTAGTAAGATAGCTTATGTAATTAATCTGCTTCGCGGCAAGGCACGCGCTTGGGCTACAGCGCTTTGGGAGCAAAATTCACGGCTCCTTCTGATATATGATGGGTTTGTGAGGGAGTTCAGAACAGTGTTCGATCATCCAAATAGAGGAGAGACCGCTTCAGCCGTGCTGCTGTCAATGAGACAGGGGCGCCGGAGCGCAGCTGTTTATGCAGTCGACTTCCGCATCGCGGCTGCGAGGTCCGGCTGGAATAACACTGCCCTCCGCGCCGCCTTCGTAAACGGACTGTCGTTGGTCCTGAAGGAGCTCCTGGTGGCCAAGGACGAACCGCGGGATTTAGACGGGCTTATTGATCTCGTTATACGATTAGACAATCGGTTAGAGGAACGCCGTCGGGAGCGAGGCGAAGGACGTGACCGGATACGCGCCGCCCCTCTCCCTTCCGGGTTCGAAAAGGGGCCGCCATCCCCACGCTCCACAGCCGCAGCGCTTTGTGGGGCAACAGCTCCCCCTGTTGACGTTGTTAGGGAAACGCACAGGGCCAAAATGGGGAGGCTGATCCGTGGAGAGTGTTTTCTCTGCAGCTCCACAGAGCACACACAGAGAGACTGCCCCAAACGGCCAAAACGTCAACACTCGCCCTTAGAGACTGGGCTAAGGGGGGGTCAAGACATTCAAGTGAGACACACACAAATTGCCACACGACTCCCAGTCACAATCCTGAGCGGGGATTTAACCCTTCAAGCCCGAGCACTGGTGGACACGGGGTCAGAAGGGAATCTGCTAGACAGCAGATGGGCAAAGGAGGTAGGGCTCCCTCTGGTGGCGCTTCCTACACCATTGCAGGTGCGGGCACTAGATGGCACCCTCCTCCCTTTACTCACACACAAGACACCACCAGTAACTCTGGTGGTGTCTGGAAACCACCGGGAGGAGATTGAGTTTTTTGTAACTCCTTCTACCTCCCGCGTGATTTTGGGCATCCCATGGATGTTAAAGCACAATCCCCGGATCGATTGGCCGTCTGGGGTGGTGGTTCAGTGGAGCGAAACCTGCCATCGGGTGTGTTTAGGATCCTCGGTTCCTCCCAGTTCCCAGGCTAAGGAGGAGGTCAAAGTCCCTCCCAATTTGACGGCAGTGCCGGTTGAGTACCACGATCTTGCTGACGTCTTCAGCAAGGATCTGGCACTCACCCTTCCCCTGCACCGTCCGTACGATTGTGCCATTGATTTGGTTCCAGGCGCTGAGTTCCCGTCCAGCAGGCTGTACAACCTCTCACGACCTGAGCGTGAATTAATGGAGACCTACATCCGGGACTCATTAGCTGCCGGGCTGATCCGGAACTCCACCTCCCCGATGGGGGCAGGTTTCTTTTTTGTGGGCAAGAAAGATGGCGGACTTCGTCCATGTATTGATTACAGGGGGCTGAATGAGATTACGGTTCGCAACTGATACCCGTTGCCATTATTAGATTCCGTGTTCACCCCCCTGCATGGAGCCAAAATCTTTACTAAGCTGGATCTTAGAAATGCGTATCACCTGGTTCGGATCCGGAAGGGAGATGAATGGAAGACGGCATTTAACACCCCGTTAGGTCACTTTGAGTACCTGGTCATGCCGTTCGGCCTCACAAACGCCCCCGCGACGTTCCAAGCATTGGTTAATGATGTCTTGCGGGATTTCCTGCACCGATTCGTCTTCGTATATCTAGACGATATCCTCATCTTTTCTCCGGATCCTGAGACTCATGTCCGGCATGTACGTCAGGTCTTGCAGCGGTTGTTGGAGAACCGGCTGTTTGTGAAGGGCGAGAAGTGCGAGTTTCACTGCACTTCTTTGTCCTTCCTGGGGTTCATCATCTCCCCCAACTCCGTCGCTCCTGATCCGGCCAAGGTTGCGGCGGTGAGAGACTGGCCCCAACCCACTAGCCGTAGGAAGCTGCAACAGTTCCTCGGCTTTGCAAATTTTTACAGGAGGTTCATTAAGGGCTACAGTCAGGTAGTTAGCCCCCTGACAGCCCTGACCTCACCAAAAGTCCCCTTCACCTGGTCGGATCGTTGCGATGCCGCGTTCAAGGAGTTGAAACGGCGCTTCTCGTCTGCACCCGTTCTGGTGCAGCCCGATCCTAGTCACCAGTTAGTGGTTGAAGTGGACGCCTCGGACTCAGGGATAGGAGCTGTGCTTTCCCAGAGCGGGAGGACCGATAAGGTCCTTCACCCGTGTGCCTATTTTTCCCGCAGGTTGACCCCGGCCGAACGGAACTATGACATCGGCAATCGAGAACTCCTTGCGGTGAAAGAGGCTCTTGAAGAGTGGAGACATCTGTTGGAGGGAATGTCCGTGCCATTCACGGTTTTCACTGATCACCGGAACCTGGAGTATATCAGGACCGCCAAGCGGCTGAACCCCAGGCAAGCCCGCTGGTCACTGTTCTTCGGCCGTTTTGACTTCCGGATCACCTACCGTCCCGGGACCAAGAACCAGAAATCGGATGCCTTGTCCCGGGTACATGAAGATGAAGTCAAAACGGAGTTGTCGGATCCACCGGAACCCATCATCCCGGAGTCCACTATCGTGGCCACCCTCACCTGGGACGTAGAGAGAACCGTCCGGGAGGCCCTGGCACGAAGCCCGGACCCCGGGACTGGGCCGAAGAACAAACTCTACGTCCCACCAGAAGCTAGGGCTGCAGTCCTGGACTTCTGTCACGGCTCTAAGCTCTCCTGTCATCCAGGGGTGCGAAGAACCGTGGCAGTTGTCCGGCAGCGCTTCTGGTGGGCGTCCCTAGAGGCCGACGTCCGGGATCATATCCAGGCCTGCACCACCTGCGCCAGGGGCAAGGCTGACCATCGCAGGGCTTCGGGACTGCTCCAGCCGCTGCCCGTGCCCCATCGCCCCTGGTCCCACATCGGCCTGGATTTTGTCACGGGCCTCCCGCCGTCCCAGGGCAACACCACCATCCTCACGATAGTGGACCGATTCTCCAAGGCGGCCCACTTCGTGGCCCTCCCGAAGCTCCCGACGGCCCAGGAGACAGCGGACTTCCTGGTCCACCACGTCGTCCGGCTGCATGGGATACCATCGGACATCGTTTCGGATCGTGGTCCCCAGTTCTCCTCGCAAGTCTGGAGGAGCTTCTGCCGGGAACTGGGGGCCACGGTGAGTCTCTCATCCGGGTATCATCCCCAGACCAACGGGCAAGCAGAACGGGCCAATCAGGAGGTGGAGCAGGCCCTGCGTTGCGTGACAGCCGCGCACCCGGCGGCCTGGAGTACCCATCTGGCCTGGATCGAGTACGCCCATAACAGCCAGGTGTCGGCAGCCACCGGCCTCTCCCCTTTCGAGGTGTGTCTGGGGTACCAACCTCCTTTGTTTCCGGTGGTTGAGGGAGAGGTCGGTGTGCCCTCGGTCCAGGCCCACCTACGGAAGTGCCGTCGGGTGTGGCGTGCCGCCCGTTCTGCCTTGCTGAAGGCCCGGATGAGGACGAAGGCCCATGCAGACCGTCGGTGGACCCCGGCCCCTACGTACCGGCCAGGGCAGGCAGTGTGGTTGTCTACAAAGGACATACCCCTTCAAGTGGACTCCCCCAAACTGCAGGACCGGTACATCGGTCCGTTCAAGATCATCAAGGTACTCAGTCCAGCCGCAGTGAGGCCAGAAGCTGAAGCCTCACTGCGGATCCATCCCGTTTTCCACGTGTCCCGGATTAAGCCCCATCACACCTCACCCCTCTGTACTCCCGGTCCGGCACCACCTCCTGCCCGGATCATCGATGGCGAGCCGGCTTGGACTGTGCGCCGGCTCTTGGATGTCCGTAGGATGGGTCGGGGCTTCCAGTATTTGGTGGACTGGGAGGGGTATGGACCTGAAGAACGCTCCTGGGTGAGGAGGAGCTTCATCCTGGACCCGGCCCTCCTGGCCGATTTCTACCGCCGCCACCCGGACAAACCTGGTCGGGCGCCTCCTGGCGCCCGTTGAGGGGGGGGTCCTGTTGTGTGGGCCGCCAGAAGAGGAGGTACTGCTGGCCCACCACCAGAGGGCGCCCTGTCTGGAGTGCGGGCTCCAGGCACCAGAGGGCGCAGCCGCCTCACAGGAGCAGCCAGGGTGACAGCTGTCACGCATCACCTGCAACAGCTGTTACCAATCATCTGATCGGCAGGAGTATATCAGCAGGACGACGTCTCCACCTCTTTGCCGAGATATCGTTTCTACCGAGAAGGTAACGTTCTCAGCTAACTGTTTGACAGTGATCTTTGTGACTTTGTGCATTACTCTGAGAGAACTTTCCAACGAGAGGTGGAGGCAGCTTACCTGCCATTCGGAACGCGCCCTCCTTTAATTGTTCTTTATTCCTCGCCAGCAGTACCAGGTCCGACACGCGGAGGCAGTGGCCACCTGGGAATTCGGGACTTGGCGGCTCCAGTATTCCCGGGGTCTGGTGGCGGAGGAAACCGTGTGGTTCCGGTTCTACTTTGGAGAGGCGTCTCCTATCTTCGAGCCTGCCCACACGACACCTGTGTGAATTTGACTTTGTCCATTATTGTAATCTGTTGTACTTGTTGTGCATATTCACAACAGTAAAGTGTGTTATTTGACCTATTCCATTGTCCGTTCATTTGCGCCCCCTGTTGTGGGTCCGTGTACTTACACTTTCCCAACACCATTAAGATTGGTTTATACTGCTTTGAATTTCATACTATCTAGTTCAAATAATGTAACCAATGTTATACCTCCAATGCTGTTTATTTTCTTCAGACTGCAATACAACAATGGTACACAATTTTGTAAAACAATAGTGCGTATACACAAGCATAATATACGTTTCCACACAAATGTGAATTCATCAGACAAGTCCATATTTCTTCAGTATCTGAATATGAGATAGTCCAATACCACAATATAAACCTACCGAACATAGTGACAAGTTAATGCAAACATGCTGCATGTATTTAACTTTTGGAGGACAATATGCTGTGGCAATAAGTAACTAATTACCAAACAGCCCAACACTGAATTAAATCTCTTAACATTGAACAAGTACCTAAGTTCTAGAATACTGTATGCTGCGACAATAACAATGAAAAAAGTCCAAAACCACAATGCATGTGGAGTCACTATAATTCTTTGATAAGTCCCAGGAGTTCTTTGACCCTTGGTGTCAAAACATCGTAGGGTGTGGTGATGCCATACACACCCTTTTGTAGGAATGTCCAGACATCAGCTGCCTCTGTTGGGTATTCCGCGTTAAAAGCAAAGAATACCTTAAAGCAGATGTCAACTGCTTTGATAAGGGAGTCCAGGTGGTAGATTACTTCATCATAGAGCAGATAATAGTCCTTGGCTGCTATCACTGTGTCCCCAACAGCAACTACCTGGGGCTGGCGGGTGACCCTTCGCTTTTCACACTCTTCCACCCGTTTCCTTTGATAGCCAATGAGGTCTGTCCCCAGCTGGAAAGAGAAAAGAAGCAAACACTATTTATTGTATTTCCAAGGGGTAAAGACAATGATTGAAGCATGCCATTTGTAATCTTCAAGTATGTATCAAGACACCAATAACACCATACAGTGGGTTTGCATAATTATTCATACAAATTTGAACCTTTTGCTATGACCACAAACATTAATATATTTAATTGGAATTTTGTGTGAAAGACCAACACAAAGTGGCACACAATCATGAAGGGAATGAAATGTATACATGATATTAAATATTTTTCAGAAATAAAAAACAGAAAAGGGTGGTGTGCAGTGTCAGTCAATGCATTGTGGAACTGTCTTTTGGAGTATGTCTCTACCTGTTTTTCCTCATCTAGAAAATTACACTTTTGCCAATTCTTTTGCACACCCAGCTTGTTAGTTTTTTTCATTTGTAAAAAAAAGTGTTAAATCATGTAAAAATTTCATTCCGCTTCACAATTGTGTTGGTCTTACACAAAAAATGTCCGATATATATATGTTTGTGGTCGTAGTATGGCAAAATGTCTATTCAAGGTTCAAGGTGTATAATTACCTATGCAAGCCACTGTACACCCAATTAATCTTGCATATGCACACCTTCTGTATGTCAATGAATGCCCTGCATCCCTCTGCAATGCTGGGTCTCCACTTTTTCTTCCTAGACTTCTGTGTGGACACTGATCGCGGGGGCAGCAAGGCTGGCAGCAGTACCAATACTGTTGTTGCAATTTCTTCTGCAAAAAAAAAGAAAAGAAAAGAAAAGAAAAAAAAAACAGTTATAAACATGGCAGCTACTGATAATCTTACTCAAAAGCTTGTATACCAGCATTCCCAATACAACACTATCCTGTATCCTTCTGGTTTGATGTAGTTGTCTTAAATTATGCTAGTCCACGTACTCACCCTGAGATGGCGAATAGTCCTTTACATCCTTGTCCAGCTCGACACCTGGAGTCAGATTGGGATTAAAAATAAAAAGGACCTATAGGTCCTTTTTATTTTTTTCAAAAACTATATGGATTTCATTCATATGTTTTTACGTCAGACATGCTTGAACCCTCGTGCGCATGCGTGAGTTTTTCCATGCCTGTCGGTGACGTCATTCGCCTGTGAGCACTCCTTGTGGGAGGAGTCGTCCAGCCCCTCGTCAGAATTCCTTTGTCTGAGAAGTTGCTGAGAGACTGGCGCTTTGTTTGATCAAAATTTTTTCTAAACCTGTGAGACACATGGAAGTGGACACGGTTCGAAAAATTAAGATGGTTTTCAGTGAAAATTTTAACGGCTGATGAGAGATTTTGAGGTGATACTGTCGCTTTAAGGACTTCCCACGGAGCGAGACGTCGTGCAGCGCTCTCAGGTGCCGTCGTGAGCCTGTTTCAAGCTGAAAACCTCCACATTTCAGGCTCTATTGATCCAGGACATCGTGAGAGAACAGAGACGTTTCAGAAGAAGTCGGTTTCAGCATTTTATCCGGATATTCCACTGTTAAAGGAGATTTTTTTTAATGAAAGACGTGCGGACGGGTCCGCGCGTCGGGATGCAGCCGACGCGGTGCGGCGGCACAGGAAAAACACCTCCGTGTTGATAACCATTTGTAAAATCGGCTTTTGATGGCTTTCAACAAGTGAGTAACTGAGAAATTGTTTAACAGCTTGGGCATGTTCCAACTTGCCCGTTAAGGTTTCCAACGGAGGTGTTTTTCCTGTCGCAACCCCCCGCAGTCGGGTCCGGCCCAACATGTGACTCTGCCCGCACGTTCTTTCATTACAAAATGTCCGTTAACAATGGAATGTCTGAATAAACTCCTCATGCCAACTTCTTCTGAAAGTTCTCTGTTCTCTGACAACTTACTGGGTCAACAGAGCCTGAAATGTGGAAGTTTTCAACTTGAAACGGCGAGACGCTGCCGCCTCGAAGCGCAGATCGCCGTCAGGCGCCGTGGGCCGTCCTTAAAGCGACACTTGCAGACCAAAATCTCTCATCAGCCGTTAAAATTTTTACAAAAAACCAGCTGAATTTATCGAATGGTGTCCACTCAGTTGTGCCTTACAGTTTTTGAAAAAATTTTTATCAAACAAAGCAGCAGTCTCTGAGCCATTCCTAAACAATGAAAAAACGACGAGAGGGTGGGCGACTCCTCACTCAAAGACTGCACACAGGCGAATGACGTAACCAACAGGCGTGAAAAAACTCTCGCATGCCCACGAGGAAAATAAGTATTTGAACACCCTGCAATTTTGCAAGTTCTCCCACTTACAAATCATGGAGGTGTCTGAAATTTTCATCTTAGGTGCATGTCCACTGTGAGAGACATAATCTAAAAAACAAATTCCGGAAATCACAATGTATGATTTTTTTAAATAATTTATTTGTATGTTACTGCTGCAAATAAGTATTTCAACACCTGTGAAAATCAATGTTAACCTTCGTGCGCATGCGTGAGTTTTTTCACACCTGTTTGTTGCGTCATTCGCCTGTGAGCAGGCTTTGCGTGAGCAGTGGTCCAACCCCCTTGTCGGATTTTTATTGCGCGTAAAATGTCAACGATTTGGAGCTTTGCTGCATCAAATTTTTCCATAAACTGTGAGAGACAGCCAGGTGGACACCATTCGGAAAATTCAGACGGCTTTCAGGGACGATTTTATGGGGATCACACAGATTAAGGAGTGTTACAGCCGGTTTAAAGACCGCCCACAGCGGCTGAGGGTGCGCCGCGCTCCGAGCAGAGATCAACAGGCTGAAACAACCAGATCATTTCCAAAGTGAACGCTGTGTTGATCCGGGACATCGTCTGACTACCACAGAAATGGCAGAAGACGTGGACATCAGCACTTTTTCGGCACATTCCACTGTTACAGGAGTTTTTGTCATGGAAAAAGGAGTGGAGGAATGCGCCACAGAGCCGCGAATGGCGCGGGACAAAAGCACCTCTGTGTTGGTCTCACAGGACGGCTTTCAGATGGCTTTCAGACGACTTTCGGTGGCTTTTCAGTCATGTGACTATCCGAGAAATTGTGGATGAGCTGGACATGCCAGAACATGTGTTGTGAGGCTTCATCACGGCATTGCTTTGCGCCATGCGTCTCTGTCCCGACGCGCAAATTCCTCCGCTCCTCTTTCCATGACAAAAACTCCTGTAACAGTGGAATGTGCCTTTCATTTCCAAACTGAACGCCGACCGTTGATCCGGGACGTCGTCTGACTACCAGAGAAATTGCAGAAGACATGGGCATCAGCACTTTTTTGGCACACTGAGACAGACGTGTGGAGGAATTCGGGAATTTGATGCAGCAAAGCTCCAAATCGTTCAGACATTTTACTCGCAATAAAAATCCGACAAGGGGGGGTGGACCACTGCTCACACAAAGCCTGCTCACAGGCGAATGACGCAACCAACAGGTGTGAAAAAACTCATGCATGCGCACAAAGGTTCAAGCTTGGCTGATGCAATCACACGTGATTCAAATCCATATGGTTTTTGAAAAAAATAAAATGGTCGGATAGTTTTCTAACAGACCTCGTACTTATTTTCCTCACTGTATATGTGTGTGTGTGTGTATATACATGTATATGAATATATGTGTGTATGTTTATATAATGGCCAAATAGATCCTTTGTCATTTGATTGGTGGTTTGTATGTCACGTGATACTAATCATTTGTCCCATTTGCCATTGTGCTCCATAGCGTGCAACTGTGGTTCCATTTAGTGTGCAAATTTGGTTCCATA
This sequence comes from Thalassophryne amazonica, assembly GCF_902500255.1. NCBI lineage: Eukaryota > Metazoa > Chordata > Actinopteri > Batrachoidiformes > Batrachoididae > Thalassophryne > Thalassophryne amazonica. Next base: position 24,258,303 of record NC_047115.1, on the reverse strand, counting down.
TGTTCTGTACCATTGCAACCTGTGACAACTATGCAAATGCACCACGCACACACACGAGTGGTTATAGCGCTTAGTAGCTTATTGACGCTGCTCATTCTTTTAACACAAAAGAACAAACAAATCCACTACGCCATAAGCCGTCTGGGACGTCACCAGGTGAAGTGGAACCGCTGTCAGATGAAGAGTTTAACAAATTTCTGTTGTGAATTTTTGCTGGACTGAGAGAAACAGATGGCAGTGTACATGAAGAAGTCATTACACGGCATCAGCTTTGGGCTACATCGTCAGGATTGCTTTTGAACTATTTGAATGTCTTTGAAAGTTGACTTAGAACAATTCTGGATTGGATTGGACTGCTATTTAAAATTCGTGATGGAGTGTTTGGAACCTGTTGACGTCAAAGGACCAACGACGCACACCAAAATTTAAGTCCCTTTTCTCTTGTTTTTGAATTAATAAAATATCAAATTTTTAGCTGTTATATAAAACAAATAATGAATGTTTTTTCATTTGCCTCGTTGAACTGAACATTTTATCTTTCACCTCATGAAATATTCTTACCATTGAATGAATGAAAAAAACATTCATTATTTGTATAATATTGAATTTATCACTTGTTTTACTGACTGCCAAGCTGAGAATAGAAATCTTCTTCCGGCTGCTCCTGTTAGGGGTCGCCGCAGCAGATCAGTCATTTCCATCTCTCCCTGTCATCTGCATCTTCCGCTTAGGTTTATTCATTTATTTATTTGGACAAGTAGTTAGTGCGCTTGGTTTTACAGTGGAAGGTTCCTGCTTCAGACCTCACCCCTGCCACATTTACTCCATGCAATGTGGAGTTGTGTCAGGTAGGACATCCAGCATTAAACCTGTGCCAGTTCAACAAGCAGATCCACCTCTGATCTGCTGTGGCAGCCATGAGTGCATGAAAACAAGGGAGCAGCTAAAGGGACTTACTTTTATTTTGCATTTAACATTTCAGAATGTGTACGTGGTCAAAATGAAGCCATTTCCCCGAACCAAGACCTGCCTCTTTACGAACGACCTTGACCAAAAGGAGTTGGATTATCAACTCCAAATGACAGAAGAGCAGAGATATGGTTTCATGGCTGTTTTCTTGGAAACATCATGATGTTTTTATGATGAAATGACAGAATAATGAAAAATGCATCTGCATTAGTTGATCCCAGTGCAGTGTATAAACAATATCTCATGGAAGCTACAGTATAGAAACTGGGGTTGCTGTAGGACTGGATGAATCAGAAAACAGTGGAAGTGAAGAGAAACTGAAGATGGAAAGGTCAGAATTTGAATGACAAATGATCGTTTTCTGTTCAGGTCAGCTTCCATGATGCTTCGCCGGATAGTCGCTGATGGACAGATGTTCTGTACCACCCCTGACTGTAACTGTCATAACTCAAAGTGGTAAAGGGAATACATCTAACCTGCTCCTGCTCATTCAATTTATTTAGCATTTCAAGATTCTTTGAAATGACTTATGACATCACAAAGGTTAAAAAAAACAATTAAGTAAGAAACTTAATGGCTGCTCCCCGTCTATGGAACACCCTCCCAGACCACCTCAGGGCTCCACAGACCGTGGATGCTTTTAAAAAAGGACTCAAAACCTACCGTTTTACTCTGGCCTTCTATCGTTCTTATTTTGATTTTATTGTTACTGTTTTATTGCTTTTATATTGATTTATAGTTTTCTGTGTTCTTCTGTTTTATACTGTAGCACTTTGGGATTTGGTGTCAAATGTAAAGTGCATTACAAATAAAATTTATTATTATTATTATTAAACTGGGAGTTATTATCAACCCCCCCCCCCGAGGAGAGAACAGGATGGTGAATGGTCCCAATGAAACATTTCAGACATCTGCTTTTAACAATTGTTTTAATGAGTTCTTGAAAGTGTTTTGCAGTCAGTGGTTATTAAACAGCAATCTCACACTGTTAGTTTTACAACTTTTGCTGTCTTTGACTTTTGTTTAGACACTTTGTGCTGACTCACTGATGTGTGATTTCTTCTTTTCTTCTTTCTTTTCTTCTTTCTCAAAGCACTTCATGACTTCACACCACCCAGCTCTGACTGTACTATTGCTAGCCTCTTGCATTTGAGTCCTCACTTAAGATTTATCACTCAGCCTTCTACAGTCTGTTGTGTTCAGGATAACCTGCGGTGCATCCAGAAAGTATTCACAGTGCTGCACCTTTTCCACATTTTGTTAGACAGTCTTATTCCAAAAATGGATGAAATGAATGTTTTTCCTCAAACTTTTACACACAATACCCCATAATGACAATGTGAAAAAGTTTTTATGAGAATTTTGTAAATTTATTAACCCTCTGGGGCCAACGCCAAGCTTTACTAAATTATAAATAACTTTTTAATGATATGAGATAGAAACTTACTTTTTTTTGCTGAAAAATTAACTCTGCGGACTTTCGAGCCAGCCATTGGCCATCTCCTCATAGAAGCTGTGTGATGACGTGCGCAATGTGAGTGTCCAATCGGAATTGGTTCACCGTCACATGGTTTTCCAAAATCTAATCGTAGGGCAGATTTATCTCACATGAAAAGCCAAAGATTGTTTTCAGGAGTGATGTGTTACTAGTTGGCCTGTTTGAATGGCCCCCTGGGTGCTCCAATGAGTACATACTATTAGTACATACTCAGTGCGTCCTGCGCCATTACGCACAGGGAAAGTGAAAGCACATGGAGCAGATGGAGAGCCTCTGATGACAATCTCACGTGCTCAAAGAAAGAGTGTGTAACTATCAGGATTGCTCCACTAGTTTGCATGTGAATGTTACTGGATAACTCTGTTGCTTTCTCTGCGTAATGCATTGTTTACCATATCAAAATAAGAAAACACATAGACCATTTTGTATATATTGTTCAAAATGTGCATTTGTGTTTATTGTTTGAACCTTTTTGTTGTACAGTCTTTCACACAAAACCTCAAAATACCTTTATAAAGTGTCAAAACAGTTGTTTATTATAGTTTGCTGTGTGTTTTGAATAAATGTGTGTGGAAAATTATTTTTCACTTTATTTTTTTCTTGCATATTTTTGATTGTAAACCTTTATTACACTTAGAAAACACAACAAAAACATATATATTCTGAAAGCACAGGTTGTCCTGGAAAAAAAAAGAGACATAAAACTTGATTGTGGAATGCAGGGAGAGCTGTTAACAGCAATAATAAAATATTTATGCCAGGCGATTGAACTGTCCAAAAAATGCCCTCGGACCCCAGAGGGTTAAAAAGAAAAAAAAATTAAGTAATCACATGTACATAAGTATTCACAGCTGTTGCCATGAAGCTCAAATTGAACTCAGGTACATCCTGTTTCCACTGATCATCCTTGAGATGTTTCTACAGCTTAATTGGAGTCCACGTGGACTAAATTCGGTTGATTGGACATGATTTGGAAAGACACACAGCTGTCTACATATAAGGTTCCACAATTGACAGTGCATGTCAGAGCACAAGCCAAGCATGAAATCAAAGAAATTGTCTGTAGACCTCCGAGACAGGATTGTCTCAAGGCAGAATCTGGGGAAGAGTACAGAAACATTTCTGCTGCTTTGACGGTCCCAGTGAGCACAGTGGCCTCCATCATCTGTAAACAGAAGTCCACCAGGTCTCGTCTAAACTGAGCAATTGGGGGAGAAGGACCTTAGTCAAGGAGGTGACCAATAACCCAATGGTCACTCTATCAGAGCTCCAGCATTCCTCTGTGTAGAGAGGAGAGTCTTCCAGAAGGACAATCATCTGTGCAGCAATACACCAATCAGACCTGTATGGTGGCCGGACGGAAGCCACTACTTTTTAAAAGCCACATGGCAGCCCACCTGGAGTTTGCCAAAAGGCAACTGAAAGACTCTCAGACCATAAGAAACAAAATTCTCTGGTCTGATGAGACAAAGATTGAACTCTTTGGTGTGAATGCCAGGCATCATGTTTGGAAGAAACTAGGCACCATCCCTACAGTGAAGCATGGTGGTGGCAGCATCATGCTGTGGGGATGTTTTTCAGCGGCAGGAACGAGGAGACTAGTCAGGATTGAGGGAAAGATGAATGCAGCAATATACAGAGACATCCTGGATGAAAACCTGATCCAGAGCACTCTTGACCTCAGACTGGGGCAAAGGTTCATCTTTCAGCAGGACAGTGACTCTAAGCACACAGGCAAGATATCAAAGGAGTGGCTTCAGAACAAGTCTGTGAATGTCCTTGTGTGGTCCAGCCAGAGCTCACACTTGAATCCAATTGAGAGATCTGAAAATGGCTGTGCACCGATGCTCCCCATCCAACCTGATGGAGCTTGGGATGTACTGCAAAGATGAATGGGCAAAACTGCCCAAAGATAGGTCTGCCAAGCTTGTGGTGTCCTATTTAAGAAGACTGGAGGCTGTAATTGCTGCCAAAGGTGCATCAACAAAATATTGAGTAAAGGGTGTGAATACTTATGTACGTGTGATTTCTTAGTTTTTAATTTTTAATAAATTTGCAAAAATGTCAAAAAATAATTTCATGTTGTCATTATGGGGTGTTGTCAGTAGAATTTTGAACTCAACCCTTTCATTTCCTGTTAATTACATAATTTTTTAATGTGACTTTACTGTCTTAATGTATTTATAAATTGTTTAGGTTCTTGTTGTCTTCTACACAGTATTATTATTATTATTATTATTATTATTATTATTATTATTATTATTATATTTTATTATTACTTCTATTTTGTCATTTGATTTTTCAGATTTTTTTCACTTTATTGTGTTATCCATGAATTTTTTAACATATATACAGTTATATTAGTATTACATTGAAGTTACTAAATAAAATCATGCACGCATCCACGCACACTTTTGATATATAGATGATTTACCTCCCCCTGCTAGATTGACGTGTGAGTCCAGAATGAAATTATCAACGACGTGTTTATCACAGGGGGCGGGGTCGCGCTCCCCCCCAAAAAAGTGCGCACCGGAGGGGACGTGCCTCTGAGCGTGTATTTAGGCTACACCATTGTAAGAGACTGACTGAGTAAGAGTAAAGAGTGATGACAGTATTTTTTTAATTATTATTTGAACGTATAGACCCTCGGTCAAGTGATCTCCTGCATACCACAAAACCAAACCAACAACTGATCTGAGAAACGACACGAGACAGTAGATTAACCCCACATACAGCCCTCCATCACAAGCACAAACACAGCGCAAGTGGGCATGACAGTCACACAATGGGTCAAAGATAAACCTTTCATGTAGATATACAGTGGTCCCTCGTTTATCGCGGGAGTTACGTTCTAAAAATAGCCTGCAATAGGCGAAATCCGCAAAGTAGTCAGCGTTATTTTTTACAGTTATTATAGACGTTTTAAGGCTGTAAAACCCCTCACTACACACTTTATACACTTTTCTCAAACAGGCATTAACATTTTCTCACTTTTCTCTCATGTGTAAACACTCTCAAAGTTCAAAACTTAGTAGAAAAATAAGACCAACCTATTTTCAAGCCCAAACATTTGTTTGAGAAATTAAAAAAAGAACGTTTTCCTATAAATAATTATGATGGCTTTTAGAACTAACAAATTTAATTTTAACGATCAACCTTTCACAGTTCCTCTGATCGCGCCTCTTCGTCGTGGTGCTGCTCCGCTGAAGGCCTCGCTGCAGGTGTCTTTTTCAGAGTGAAGAACATAGTTATGGGTAGTTGTTGGTGCTCTTTTTTCTTCTGGGCGAGAAGATTCTTATAAACAGACACACAGAACACAATGCACGTACACTCCCTTCGCGGTGCTGCGACCGGCCTACTTGATGAGGATGCAGAACACAATGCGCTGTAAAAAAAAAAAAAAGCATGCAAAATTGGATTAAAAAAATCCGCGAAACTGCGAGGCCGTGAAAGGTGAACCGCGTTATAGCGAGGGACCACTGTATTTACACCAATACATAACTTTTATCTTACCATAAAAGTCCATATCTTAACATAAAATTCTGTGTGGAAACTGGATGCTAGCCTACCTCAGAAGAGTTGAAGACTTCGGTTGGATGCCGCGTTGAATCTTCTGAGAAGGACATCTCGCCACTCTCCGTTGAATTTCCTGGTTAGGTCATTCTCAAATGCCAGCCTTATTAAGTTCGCCTTTCATTCATGCAGCATGCTGCATCTGTGATCACTAGGCTTTTTCCACTCGTGTGCAAAATCTTAACACCCTCCCCAAGTTAGTCGTGCTACATGATCTGCCTTTTGCTTGGTGGACTTGACGAATCCCAGGAACTCCAGCTCTGACACTGCTTGAATAAATCGAGCATGCTTTAATTCGTCCACCTTGCCCATAATCGCTGGACTCAGAATCCTTGCCCTCTGCTGCACTGACAAGCGCAACTCTCAACCTCTCAAATCGCTTGAACACAGACACACGCCATATCCGTTTGTTTTAAAATTAATTACTTTAGTTAATTAATTAGGTTTATTTGTTAAATATGTGATATTACGAGGTCTGTCAATAAAGTATAGGTCCTTTTTATTTTTTCAAAAACTATATGGATTTCATTCATATGTTTTTACGTCAGACATGCTTGAACCCTTGTGCGCATGCGTGAGTTTTTCCACGCCTGTCGGTGACGTCATTCGCCTGTGAGCACTCCTTGTGGGAGGAGTCGTCCAGCCCCTCGTCGGAATTCCTTTGTCTGAGAAGTTGCTGAGAGACTGGCGCTTTGTTTGATCAAAATGTTTTCTAAACCTGTGAGACACATCGAAGTGGACACGGTTCGAAAAATTAAGCTGGTTTTCGGTGAAAATTTTAACGGCTGATGAGAGATTTTGAGGTGATACTGTCGTTTTAAGGACTTCCCACGGTGCGAGACGTCGCGCAGCGCTCTCAAGCGCCGTCGTCAGCCTGTTTCAAGCTGAAAACCTCCACATTTCAGGCTCTATTGATCCAGGACATCGTGAGAGAACAGAGAAGTTTCAGAAGAAGTCGGTTTCAGCATTTTATCTGGATATTCCACTGTTAAAGGAGATTTTTTTAATGAAAGACGTGCAGGTGGATTGCAGCGTCGTGCGATGCTCCGCCACAGGAAAAACACCTCCGCTGGAAGCCTTAAGGACAAGTTGGAACATGTCCAGCTGTTAAACAATTTCTCATATACTCACTCCACTGAAAGCCATCAAAAGCCGCCTGGATTTTACAAATGGTTATCAACACGGAGGTGTTTTTCCTGTGCCGCCGCACCGCGCCGGCTGCTTCCCGATGCGCGGACCCGTCGGGCGAGGTTGATGACGTGAGGGGCGTCGCCCCCAAACGCCCCCTCGTGGCGCCGGGTCCGCCACGCATGCAGGCTTTTAATATATAAATGATTTACCGCACCCTGCTGGAATAGCATGTAAGTCCAGAAACTAATTGTCACATTGTTCAGTGTTTTTAGCTAACATCTGTAGTCTCTCCAAAAATATTAGTCCCATCAATGTTCCATTTTAGCAGCATTCATCTTTGACCCAAAACACATAAGCATATCAAAAGGCAAATGCCAGCTCTCCACAGTTTGTCTGTGATCAAAGTTATGCGCATGCACACAGAGCTTTTCGTCTTTTCTGCATTCTGTGGTAAGCAGTGACACACCCACAAACAGAGACATGGCGGAAGACATCAAACGCAGAACACTTTTCACTCATGTAACGGCAACATGACACTGAACTAAACTGACAAAACCAATCAAACTACAAAAACACAATAAATCAATAGCACTAGCAACACTGTTAAACTAACATGAACCACAATAACATTTAAAACCCCAAAACCCTGATCTCCTATGGTGCATTGCATCACAGTTTCCAATGTTCACTGTTGTTAGATAATATCACCAATTTATCCAAAAATATTAGTTCCAGCAACTTTCTGTTTTCGCAGTGTTCATCCTTGGCCCAAAATACATAAGAATACCAGACAGCAAATGTCAGCTCTCCCCAGTTTCTCTATGAACAAATCCATACACCCGCACACATACATACATGCACACAGAGGCCACTTGGCCATTATAATATAGATTCTATCTGGCTTACACATATTTTTTGATAAAATATAATATGTGACGTTGGGGAGACATGAGTTTCAATGTTTTTTATTCAAGCTGTTATTCAAGCTGAGCATATCCACAAATGTATAATAACAGTAAAAACTCAACTCAAGGTCCAAAGTCAGCCTCTTTCTCACAAACACTTTCACTTGCAATGTTCTGGCAGGTTTCTCCATTTGTCTTCTGGGAACAAAAGCTTGAATTCATTTTCTGTGTACAATTTATCAGACCAAGACAGGTCAAATTGCTGCTGTTTTGTTGCTCTTGTTGGAATACGTGCAGATGATTTTATTGGTACAAGTGTGGAAAAAAGCCAAAATAAATCCACCTGGATGACCGGATCTCAATCTGGCTTGGTGTCTCAGACGGACTCTTGCAGATTAACTTCATTCTTGTCTCTTCTATTCACGTTTATATGACAAACAGTAATGAAAAGCAGTGAGCCACCCTAACAAGATGGAAAAACATCAGACAAAAATATGGTATTGTTATTTTAGTGTGCATCAGCAGTGTTACCTACACTCACAGAAATATTTACCCTAACTTTTAAGATTTATGTAATTTTATTACATGAGAAATTTCTATTTACTTTTTTAGATAATTTCAATACAAACCTACCAAATAGTCCTTACATGATGCATATTCATTACTGTAATAAATCCTATTTATTTGAAATGCATAATCCTCAACTTTATAGTAGAGAAGCTTAAATCTTCGACTGGACTGGGTTGCTTGACGTGAGGACGTTTCGCTTCAAATCGCAGAAGCTTCCTCAGATAAAATTCTTGCTCTGGTGGTCTGACTTCTGTCTTGCCTCTTGTAGAGAAGAATTATCAAGAAGTCACAAAAGCTGGAGTTTTAAACCTAACCAGACCCCTCCTACCGAGAGGCAGACTGCTATAGGCTGGTGACTAAACAATAGCTCTAATTAGCACCTATTGTGCTCTAGATAGCACCCTCCTAATTACAGGGCAGCTGTCCCTCTCCTGATGGCTTCCTTGACGACTCTGCTGATGACGTGAATGACTCATTACCATGAACAAAAGACTGAAACTGCTTTGACCTGAGTACCCCATTGTAAACAGGGGATAAAGCGCGTCTCAGACCCCCTCCCCGGTTAAGGCTGGCTTTCAAACGTTTCACAAAGAATGCCTCCTTGACCCCTCTCTCAAACCATTTCTTCTCTCTGGCTAATATTTTAACTTCCTTGTCCTCAAATGTGTGGTTAGTGTCTTTAAGGTGGAGATGAACTGCAGACTGAGGTCCACTGGCACCCTCTCTGCGGGACCATCGTGGGTACCCATCGTGGACCATCGTGGGTACCCACGATGGTCCCTGGACAAAGTGCAGAAGTCCCAGAGAACAAAGAGACCAGATAGACAGGAGACGGAGACAAGAAGAAGAGTGTCTCTCCCTTATTTAGCAGGAGTAGGGAAAAACTACAGAGGATCTTCAGACAGCACAAAATCCCAGTTTACTTTAAACTGGTTAACACCTTGAGACAGAAATTAGTTCACCCTAAGGACAGGATCCCTAGTTACAAACAGAGCAATGTAGTGTATTCTATCAGATGTCAGGAAAACTGTAACGAACACTACATAGGTGAGACTAAGCAACCTTTACACAAAAGGCTATACCAGCACCGCAGAGGATATTAAAGCACAATCCCCGGATTGATTGGCCATCTGGGGTAGTGACGCAGTGGAGTGACACCTGTCACCGGGAATGTTTAGGATCCTCGGTTCCACCCGGTGTGACAGCTAATGAGGAGGTTAAAGTCCCCCCCAATCTGTCAGCGGTGCCTGAGTACCATGATCTTGCTGACGTCTTCAGCAAAGATCTGGCACTCACTCTTCCCCCGCACCGTCCGTACGATTGTGCCATTGATTTGATCCCAGGCGCTGAGTACCCGTCCAGCAGGCAGTACAACCTCTCTCGTCCTGAGCGCGAATCAATGGAGACCTACATCCGGGACTCCTTAGCTGCCGGGTTGATCCAGAACTCCACCTCCCCGATGGGTGCAGGTTTCTTTTTTGGTGGGCAAGAAAGACGGCGGACTCCGTCCATGCATAGACTACAGAGGGCTGAACGAAGTCACGGTTTGTAATCGATACCCGCTGCCTCTGTTAGATTCTGTGTTCACGCCCCTCAATGGAGCCCAAATTTTTACCAAATTGGATCTTAGAAATGCGTACCACCTGGTTCGGATCAGGAAGGGAGACGAATGGAAGACGGCATTTAACACCCGTTAGGTCACTTTGAGTACCTGGTCATGCCATTCGGCCTCACCAATGCGCCCGCGACGTTCCAGGCATTGGTTAATGATGTCTTGCGGGACTTCCTGCACCGGTTCATCTTCGTATACCTGGACGACATCCTCATCTTCTCCCCGGATCCTGAGACCCATGTCCAGCATGTACGTCAGGTCCTGTAGCGGTTGTTGGAGAACCGGCTGTTTGTGAAGGGCGAGAAGTGCGAGTTCCCGCGCTTCTTTGTCTTTCCTGGGGTTCATCATCTCCTCCAACTCCGTCGCACCCGATCCGGCCAAGGTTGCGGCGGTGAGGGATTGGCCCCAACCGACGAGCCGTAGGAAGCTGCAACAGTTCCTCGGCTTTGCAAATTTCTACCGGAGGTTTATTAAGGGTTATAGCCAGGTAGTTAGCCCCCTGACGGCCCTGACCTCCACTAAAGTCCCCTTCACCTGGTCGGATCGGTGCGAAGCCGCGTTTAGGGAGTTGAAACGTCGGTTCTCGTCTGCACCCGTTCTGGTGCAGCCCGATCCCAATCGCCAGTTTGTTGTTGAAGTGGATGCCTCTGACTCAGCTATAGGAGCCGTGCTGTCCCAGAGCGGAGAGTCCGACAAGGTTCTCCATCCATGTGCCTATTTTTCCCGCAGGTTGACCCCGGTGGAGCGGAACTATGACGTCGGCAATCGGGAACTTCTTGCGGTGAAAGAGGCTCTTGAAGAGTGGAGACACCTGTTGGAGGGAGCTGCGGTACCATTTACGATTTTCACGGACCATCGGAACCTGGAGTACATTCAGACCACCAAGCGTCTGAACCCCAGGCAAGCCCGCTGGTCACTGTTCTTTGGGCGATTTGACTTCCGGATTACCTACCGTCCCGGGACTAAGAACCAGCAATCTGACGCCCTGTCCCGGGTCCATGAAGAGGAGGTCAAGGTCGAGCTGTCAGATCCACCGGAACCTATCATCCCCGAGTCCACTATCGTGGCAGCCCTCACCTGGGACATGGAGAAGACCGTCCGGGAGGCCCTGACACGGAACCCGGACCCGGGGACCGGCCCAAGGAACAGACTCTACATCCCACCAGAAGCCAGAGCTGCTGTCCTGGACTTCTGTCATGGGTCCAAGCTCTCCTGTCACCCAGGGGTGCGAAGAACCGTGGCAGTGGTCAGGCAGTGCTTCTGGTGGGCGTCCATGGAAGCCGATGTCCGGCAGTATGTCCAGGCCTGCACCACCTGTGCCAGGGGAAAGGCAGACCACCAACGGGCACAGGGTCTCCTCCAGCCGTTACCTGTGCCCCACCGCCCCTGGTCCCACATCGGCCTGGACTTCGTCACGGGCCTCCCGCCGTCCCAGGGCATGACCACCATCCTCACGATAGTGGACCGGTTCTCCAAGGCGGCCCACTTCGTGACCCTCCCGAAGCTCCCGACGGCCCAGGAGACTGCAGACCTCCTGGTCCACCACATCGTGCATCTGCATGGGATTCCATCCGATGTCGTCTCTGGCCGTGGTCCCCAGTTCTCCTCGCAAGTCTGGAGGAGTTTCTGTAGAGAACTGGGGGCCTCCATGAGCCTCTCGTCTGGGTACCATCCCCAGACAAACGGACAGGTAGAGTGGGCCAACCAGGACTTGGAACAGGCCCTTCGCTGTGTGACCTCGGCGCACCCGACGGCCTGGAGCAACCATCTGGCCTGGATCGAGTACGCACACAACAGTCAAGTCTCGTCTGCCACCGGCCTCTCCCCGTTTGAGGTGTGTTTGGGGTACCAGCCCCCATTGTTCCCGCTGGTGGAGGGAGAGGTCGGGGTGCCCTCGGTCCAGGCCCATCTGAGGCGATGCCGTCGGGTGTGGCGCTCTGCCCGCTCTGCCCTGCTCAAAGCCCGGACGAGGGCCAAGGCCCATGCAGACCGCCGGCGGTCCCCAGCCCCTGCATACCAGCCCGGGCAGGAGGTTTGGCTGTCTACAAAGGACAATTTCATTACAGGTGGAATCTCACAAACTGAAGGATCAGTACATTGGCCCTTTCCCCATCATCAAGGTCCTCAGTCCTGCTGCGGTGAAGCTGAGGCTGCCAGCTTCACTGCAGATCCATCCAGTATTTCATGTCTCCCGGGGCAAGCCTCACCACACCTCTTCCCTCTGTGCCCCCGGACCGGTGCCGCCTCCTGCCCAGATCATCGACGGGGAGCCTGCGTGGACAGTTCGCCAGCTCCTGGACGTCCATCGTAAGGGCCGGGGGTTCCAGTATCTCGTGGACTGGGAGGGTTATGGACCCGAAGAGCGCTCCTGGGTGAAGAGGAGCTTCATCCTGGACCCGGCCCTCCTGGCCGACTTCTACTTCCATCACCCGGACAAGCCTGGTCGGGCGCCAGGAGGCACCCGTTGAGGGGGGGGGGGGGGTCCTGTTGTGTGGGCCGCTGAAGAGGAGGTACTGCTGGCCCACCACCAGAGGGCGTCCTGCCTGAAGTGCGGGCTTCAGGCACGTGAGGGCGCCGGAGCACCGGGAGTGGCAGCTGTCACTCATCAACAACACCAGCTGTCACTCATCATCATCATCCACACCTCCATAAGAGCCGGGCAGCATCTTCACCTCACTGCCGAGAAATCATCTACCGATAAGTAACTTATTTGACTGTTGATCTCAATTGTGTTGTCTGTTGCTCTGTTGTGCACATTCACAACATTAAATTGTTATATTTGGCTTATTCCATTGTCCGTTCATTTGCGCCCCCTGTTGTGGGTCCGTGTTCCTACACTTTTCACAACAGTAATTATATTTTATTAATACTAAATACATAAAGCTGAGGATTATGCATTCCAAATAAATAGGATTTATTACAGTAATGAATATGCATCATGTAAGGTTTATTTGGTAGGTTTGTATTAAAATTATCTAAAAAAGTAAATGGGAATTTGTCATGTAATAAAATTACATAAATCTTAAACGTTAGGGTTAAATATTTCTGTGAGTGTAAGAAACATAGTCAATATACAGTGAGGAAAATAAGTATTTGAACATGCTGCGATTTTGCAAGTTCTCCCACTTAGAAATAATGGAGGGGTCTGACATTTTCACCTTAGGTGCATGTCCACTGTGAGAGACATAATCTAAAAAAAAAAAAAAAAAAAAAAAAAAATCCGGAAATCACAATGTATGATTTTTTTTAATAATTTATTTGTATGTTACTGCTACAAATAAGTATTTGAACACCTGTGAAAAATCAATGTTAATATTTGGTACAGTAGCCTTTGTTTGCAATTACAGAGGTCAGACATTTCCTGTAGGTTTTCACCAGGTTTTCACACACTGCAGCAGGGATTTTGGTCCACTCCTCCATACAGATCTTCTCTAGATCTTTCAGGTTTGGAGTTTCAGCTCCATCCAAAGATTTTCTATTGAGTTCACGTCTGGAGACTGGCCAGGCCACTCCAGGACCTTGAAATGCTTCTTACAGAGCCCCTCCTTAGTTGCCCTGGCCGTGTGTTTGGTGTCATTGTCATGCTGGAAGACCCAGCCATGACCCTTCTTCAATGCTCTTACTGAGGGAAGGAGGTTGTTTGCCAAAATCTCGCAATACATGACCCAATCCATCCTCCCTTCAATACAATGCAGTCGTCCTGTCCTCTTTGCAGAAGAGCACCCCCAGAGTATGATGTTTCCACCCCCATGTTTCATGGTTAGAATGGTTTTCTTGGGGTTGTTCTCATCCTCTAAACATGGTAAGTGGAGTTGATTCCAAAAAGCTCTATTCTGGTCTCATCTGACCACATGACCTTCTCCCATGCCTCCTCTGGATCACCCAGATGGTCACTGGTGAACTTCAAACAGGCTTGGACATGTACTGGCTTGAGCAGGGGGACCTTGCTGTCCTGCAGGATTTTAAACCATGACAGCATCATGTGTTACTAATGTAATCTTTGTGACTGTGGTCCCAGCTCTCTTCAGGTCATTGAGTAGGTCCTCCTGTGCAAGGGCTCAATTTAGAACTAGAAATTACCGTGGACAAACTGTGAGGCCCGCAGGGCTGAAACCCATAGGCCGGGGAAGCCAACGGTTTCTAGATAAGCTCAGATGCATTCTGAGCATCCAGAACAGTAATTTTAATGTTTTGAGAAGACCATAAAGTGGACACCATTTGACTTATGCAATTTGAAACTGTGGATATAAGTACTTTATTCTGAGAATAGCCAGCATTGATTTTATTAGCATCCTGGTGTAAATAAGGTATCACCACATGTAGAACTCAAAAAGAATGATAGGTTGAGTTTTCATTTAAAAAACAACTGCAATGTGGTAAAATGTATTCATAAATACGAAACAATAGGCTCTTAATAATTATTAACTATCGCATACTGTATTTTTTTTTCTCAAGATTTGTTTTTGCATAAGTTTGAAAAAACAATAGATCATAAGTTTAGGATAAATTACTTATCATGAATTGAATTTTCGAAGTGGCACTAATGACAACACTCATACTGAACATAATTTCGCTTGCATAGACTGATTTTGGAGATCAAGCAATAATTGCAGATGGGCTTTCTGAGGTCAAAGATAGCTTTTCTGATTTCCTTTTCTAACTTTCAGAATTTAGTAAATTAGCATATGGTCCATTGATACTTATGTGTAGACACTAGTCCCTAGAGGCAACAATTTTTGGTTTTAAATCTGGGCAAATGCAGTCCCAGAAAATTCCGAATGTGACTAACAAGAAACAGGTGTTGTAAACAAGTCAATGCTGCTAAAAATACAAACTTGCAGAAACAAAGATACTATTCTGACATGGTTTTGCACATAAGACTGACATGGTTTGCACACAAGACTGGCATAGCATGTTTCAAGTGCACACATATATGTCAGAAGGTGGGGGGGACATACCATATTCTGTCCCCCCTGGTTGAAAAGGTGGGGGGACATGCCCCCCCCCTATAAATAATCATAACAGTTGTTGTCTTCTACCAAGCTGCTTGCCTGTTGTCCTGTAGTCCATCCCAGCCTTATGCAGGTCTACAGTTTTGTCCCTGGTGTCCTTAGACAGCTCTTTGGTCTTGGCTATGGTGGACAGGTTGGAGTATGATTGATTGAGTCATATCACCCCAATAGAGCGCTTCGCTCTCAGACTGCAAGCTTACTTGTAGTTCCTAGGGTTTGTAAGAGTAGAATGGGAGGCAGAGCCTTCAGCTTTCAGGCTCCTCTCCTCTGGAACCAGCTCCCAATTCAGATCAGGGAGACAGACACCCTCTCTACTTTTAAGATTAGGCTTAAAACTTTCCTTTTTGCTAAAGCTTATAGTTAGGGCTGGATCAGGTGACCCTGAACCATCCCTTAGTTATGCTGCTATAGACTTAGACTGCTGGGGGGTTCCCATGATGCACTGAGTGTTTCTTTCTCTTTTTGCTCTGTATGCACCACTCTGCATTTAATCATTAGTGATTGATCTCTACTCCCCTCCACAGCATGTCTTTTTCCTGGTTCTCTCCCTCAGTCCCAACCAGTCCCAGCAGAGGACTTCCCCTCCCTGAGCCTGGTTCTGCTGGAGGTTTCTTCCTGTTAAAAGGGAGTTTTTCCTTCCCGCTGTCGCCAAGTGCTTGCTCACAGGGGGTCGTTTTGACCGTTGGGGTTTTTACGTAATTATTGTATGGCCTTGCCTTACAATATAAAGCGCCTTGGGGAAACTGTTTGTTGTGATTTGGCGCTATATAAATAAAATTGATTGATTGATTGACTTATTTGCAGCAGTAACATACAAATAAATTATTAAAAACCATACATTGTGATTTCCGGATTTTTTTTTTTTTTTAGATTATGTCTCTCACAGTGGACATGCACCTAAGATGAAAATTTCAGACCCCTCTATAATTTCTAAGTGGGAAAACTTGCAAAATCGCAGGGTGTTCAAATATTTATTTTCCTCACTGTATTTGCTCATTTTGAAATGGATGCCTGCAACACGTTTCAAAAAAGTTGGGACGGGCCAACAAAAGATTGGGAAAGTTGATGAATGCTCAAAGAATACCTAATTGGAAACAGGTGAGTGTCATGATTGGGTATCAAAGGAGCATCCCCAAAAGGCTCAGCCATTCACAAGCAAAGATGGTCTGAGAATCACCACTTCGTGAACAACTGCATGAAAAAAATAGTCCAATAGTTTAAGAACAATGTTTCTCAATGTTTAATTGCAAGGAATTTAGGGATTCCATCGTCTTCAGTCCATAACATAATCAGAAGATTAATTTTATTTTTGAAACAGGGTGCTATTACGTCATGCAACAAGAAACAAAATGAATTTTATTGGTGCATTATTTATAATGCAAACACTGTGTTAGCGAGAGGAAGCTAATGGGCTAATTAGTATTTTACAAGGGATGAAATGTCTGTTCAGAGCTAAATGTGTGCATGTTTACCTCACTAAATGTAATTTATTGTTTTAAAACTCCTATAGATATAATTAAAACATTATAATTAGCCTTACTTTGTGTAGCTAGGTGAAATAAAAATTGTCCCTACTAGAGTGGCTCTCTGGGATTCCCCTTTGGTTGACCCAGTAGTGCACTGATTTTGATAGCTAAGACATCGAGTGTTCAAATGCCACTGGAGCCACAAATATATGTCCCTCAGTTATGTCAGTCTATCTTTCCCCCTGTTTCTCACGTGGCCACCCCACAAAGTACAAACAAGTGGACTTTTTGAGGACAGAATTTAAATTTTAATGGAAGATCAGAGACTAATATAATTTCATACTGAAATTGATTTGTGGATGGTAGATCACGAAATAATGCTTAGCTTCTACATAGTCGATACTTAATTGTCAACAAAGTTACTGTGCATCCAGAAAGTATTCACAGCTATTCACTTTTTCCACATTTCATTTTTTCCTACATTTTAGTTCATTTTTCCCCTCAAACTTCTGCTGACAACACCCCATAATCATGATGTGAAAAAAGTTTTTTTGGAATGCTTGCAAATTTATTAAAAATAAATAATTAAGAAATCACATGTACATAAGTATTCACACCCTTTGCTCAATACTTTGTTGATGCACCTTTGACAGCAATTACAACCTCAAGTCTTCTTGAATATGACGCCACAAGCTTGGTGCACCTATCTTTGGGCAGTTTTACCCATTCCTCTTTGCAGCACCTCTCAAGCTCCATCAGGTTGGATTGGGAGCATCGGTGCACAGCCATTTTTAGATCTCTCTAGAGATGTTCAGTCAGCTTCAGGTCTGGGCTCTGGCTGGGCCACTCAAGGACATTCACAGAGTTGTTCTGAAGCCACTCCTTTGATATCTTGGCTATTTTTTTTTTGAGTCATTGTCCTGCTGAATGATGAACCATTGCCCCAGTCTGAGGTCAAGAGTGGTCTGGAGCAGGTTTTCATCCAGGGTGTCTGTACATTGCTGCATTAATTTTTCCCTCAGTGCTACGTCTCCCATTTCCAGCTGCTGAAAAACATCCCCACAGCATGATGTTGCCACCACCAAAGTTAGCCACCACCATAGGGATGGTGTTTGGTTTCCTCCAAACTTGGCACCTGGCATTCATGCCAAAGAGTTCAATTTTTGTCTATTCAGACCAGAGAATTTTGTTTCTCATGGTCTGAGAGTCCTTAAGGTGCCTTTTGCAAACTCCAGGTGGGCTGCCATATGCCTTTTACTAAGGAGTGGTTGCCATCTGGCCACAATACTATACAGGCCTGATTGGTGGATTGCTGCAGAGATGGTGGTCCTTCTGGCAAGTTCTCCTCTCTCCACAGAGGAATGCTGGTGCTCTGACAGAGTGACCATCAGATTCTTGGTGACCTCCCCGACGAAGGTCCTTCTCCCCAAATCGCTCAGTTTAGATGGGCAGACAGCTCTAGGAAGAGTCCTGGTGGATCCAAAGTTCTTCCATTTACAGATGATGGAGGCCACTGTGCTCATTGGGACCTTCAAAGCAGCAGAAATGTTACTGTACCCTTCCCCAGACCTGTGCCTTGAGACAATCCTGTCTCGGAGGTCAACAGATAATTCCTTTGACTTCATGCTTGGTTTGTGCTCTGACATGTTCTGCTAACTGTGGGACCTTATATGTAGACAGGTGTGTGTCTTTCCAGTTCATGTCCAATCATCTGAATTTACCCCAGGTGGACTCCAATTAAGCTGTAGAAACATCTCAAGGATGACCTGTGGAAACAGGATGCACCTGAGCTCAGTTTTGAGCTTCACAGCTAAGGCTGTGAATACTTATGTACGTGTGATTTCTTAGTTGGTTTGTTTGCTTGTTTGTTTTTAATAGATTTGCACAATTCTTAAAAAAAAAACAACTTTTTTACATTGTCAACATTGGATATTGTCTGTGGAATTCTGAGGAAAAAATGAATTTCATCCATTTTGGAATAAGGCTGCAACATAACAAAATGTGGAAAAAGTGAAGTGCAGAGAATACTTTCCGGATGCACTGTCAAGCAGAAAGGGAATGGGGTTCCATGGTGGCCAAATGGTCAGTGCACACAAGAGAAGGTTTCTGGTTCAAAACCACCTGTGTAATGTGGGGTTACGTCAGGAAGGGCATTCAGTGTGAAACATGCCAAACCAACATGCAGAGCCATATCAGATGTGCTGTGGCAACCATGAGCACAAAGCGGCCAGCCATACACCCACCATGTGTACTTGAGAGCAGACCCCCTCATGAAGGCCACTGTGTGGATATATTAGCCCAAAAGGGACATGCTTACTCTATTTTTTAATTTGGTAGCATGGCAATAAGCCTGGGGGGAAAAAGAAGAGGAATCAGTGACTGCTCCACTGTATACTGTCTAGCTTCTAGTGCAGGCTAAGAACTTCAAAACCATCATTTTTGTGAAATGGAGGATCCTACATATTGTTTAAAATAAGTGAAGGTAAAGGAGCATGAATCTCCATTCCCAAAGAAGTGAAAATGTGAGGGGAAACAAATTCTGCATAATAGAATCTGATAAATCCTGCACACTAGTTTTGATAAAATTTCTTTAAAACTCATTCATAAATTTTTCCAGCCAAAACTATATTTAAAAAAAAATTTAAGAGATGATTTGACTTGTAGTTTCTGTAATCTGTAGTGCATTTGTTTTGGCATTGCTAATTTATTATTATTCTTTGGAAAATAAATATGTGTTTTTATTGCTGAAAGTATTGATGAAGTTTTTGTCTGGTTTTGGAAGCGGTTTTTGTTTGTTCTTCTATGAGAACATGTGCAGAAGGACACTTAAAAGGAATACATAAATCTTATTAGTAATCTTATTGTAATGACAAAAATCCATTTACACCATTCCATTTAAATTTGAAGTTTGGAATCCATGCTTTATTGCATTTAGTCAAGAATTAAAGTAATTTACTTAGTTATTTACACTCACTCCTCAACCGAACCACTTAGTCCAATTAAGGGTGACGGGCGGGGTACACCCTGGACAGGACACCAGTCTGTCACAGGGCCACATAGAGAAAAACAAACACATTCACACCTGCACACACACCTACGGACAATTTAAAGTTTCCATTCGACCTAACCTGCGTGTCTTTGGATGTGGGAGGAAGCTGGAGCACCAGGAGGGAACCCACGCAAACACAAGGAGGACACGCAAACGCCCCACAGAAAGGCCACAGGTGCGAATCGAACCCATGACTTTCTCGCTGTGAGGCAACAGTGCTAACTATAATTAAAAAGTACTTTATTTTATATGACACTTTCAGAAAGCAAGTGAAACTGGCAGCTTGTAATAAGTTAAAAGATTTCTAATTAGATCTATAATATTTTTACTTACATTTTAATTCAGCTACATGGGGTGTGCAGCCAGGACACTCTGAATGTTGGTCCCAAGCCTGGATAAATGAGTAGGCTTGTGTCAGAAAGAAGCTTTTTTACGCATCCAGCATAAAAAAGCTGAGGAGAGTGTGTTGAGAAGGGGGAGGGAATATTATGAGGAGCTGATGAATGAAGAAAATGACACACAGAAAAGGCTGGATGATGTAGAGAGAGTAAATCAGGAAGTGCAAGAGATTAGTAAGATTGAAGTAAGGGCAGCTGTGAAGGGGATGAAGAGTCGAACGGCAGTTGGTCCAGATGAAATTCTAGTGGAGGTATGGAAATGTTTATGAGAGATGACAGTGGAGTTTCTAACCAGTCCGTTTAATAAAATCTTGGGACGTGAGGATACCTGAGGAATGGAGAAGAAGTGTGCTGGTTGATATTTTTTAAGAAGGGTAATGTGTTGAGCTGCAGTAACTACAATGGCATTAAATTGGTTAACCACAGCATGACGTTATGGGAGAGGAATGGAACCTAGGCTTAGAAAACAGGTGAAGATCTGTGAGCAGCAATATGGTTTCATGCCGAGAAAGAGCACTGCAGATGTAATGTTTGCTCTGAGAGTACTGATGGAAAAGTATAGGCAAGGCAAGAAGGAGTTACATTATATGTTTGTAGATTTAGAGAAAGCTTATGACAGGGTGCCAAAGAAAATAGCTGTGGTATTGTATGAGGAAGTCTGGAGTGGCAGTGAAGTATGTGAGGGTGGTGCAGGATATGTACACTGTAAACCCAAACAAGTTAACAGAACTCAAGAAAATATTGAGGCAAACTATTGCCACATAATTTTTGAGTTCATAAACTTCAAAGTCAGTTGTTCTCAGAAATTAAAAGTTTCTGTTACATGCTACCTGTTCCACATGATTACAATTAAATTGAAATATTCATGAAGTTAAAGCAAGCCCCTTTGTCTACTCCCTTGTTTTTCAAATCTGAGGTGGACCTACATGTTGAACTGGCACTAGTTTTTCACTGGATAGCACTTGTTTTAGACCAGATGTCCTTAATGACTCAACTCTACATGACATGGAGAATTGTGGTACTGGTGGGGTTTGAACTGGGAACCTTCTGCACTGATACCAAGCACACTAACCACTTGGCCACCACCGCTGCTGAAGTGCTCATTAAGTCAACTCAAATATTTTCATATTTCCATAAACATGTTGTGTGCTTTCATATCATCCCTCACTACACCCATCACGTCACTGAGATTAGACACATGCAGTTATGCTGAAGCAACAGAAATAAGTGGAATTCAAGTATATAATTACATAATTAACTTAAGTTATCCTTTGAAGTTTTGCTTGCTTAATATACAATTAGTTCAAGTCTATCAAAGAATTCTGAGTTGAATTTATTCAAAAAGCAAGACCATGTTACACAAACTTGATAAGTAGAACATTTTTTAAATTTGAGTTTACACTACTTAGTCTTTTTAATTCATATGAACATTCAAGTTTACAGTGTACAAGGACAGTGTGACAGCAGTGAGAATTTAGGAATAGGAGTGACAGATTCATTCGAGGTGGAGGTCGGATTACATCGAGGATCTACTCTGAGTCCTTTCTTGTTTGCAAAGGTGATGGACAGGTTGACGAATGAGATCAGATGGGAGTCTCCATGGACTATGATGTTTGCAGATGACATTGTAATCTGTAGTGAGAGCAGAGAGCACGTTGAGCCTGGAGATATGGAGATACGCTCTGGAGAGAACGGGAATGAAAGTCAGTAGGAGCAAGACTGAGGACATGTAAATGAGAGGGAGCCCAGTGGAATAGTGAGATTACAAGGAGTAGAGTTGGTGAAAGTAGCTAAGTTTAAATACTTGGGGCCAGCTATCCAAAGTAATGGAGAGTGTGGTAGAAAGGTGAAGAAGAGAATGCAGTGGGTGTACAAAGGTGGTGGGAGTGATTTCTGACTGAAGAATATCTTCAGGAGTGAAGGGGAAAGACAGTAGTGAGACCAACAAAAAAGACAGGAGGCAGAGCTGCAGATGCCGTAATTCTCTTTGGAAGTGACGAGGATGGACATGATTAAGAATGAACATATCACAGAGACAGCACAAATGGGACCGTTTGGAGACAAAGTCAGAGAGGTGAGATTGAGATGCCTCAGATATATGCAGAGGAGGGACCCGGGATATATAGGGAGAAGGATGCTGAGGATGGAGCCACCAGGCAGGAGGAGAAGAGGGAGGCCAAAGAGGAGGTTTATGGATGTGCTGAGGGAGGACATGCAGGTGGTTGGTGTGACAGAGGAAGATACAGAGGACCGGGTGAGATGGAAACGATTGATCTGCTGTGGTGACCCCTAACGGGATCAGCTGAAAAGAAAAAACATGAAGAAAAAAACTGAAGAAAAAAAACATTTTATTTATCCCGCTAGTCTAGACAGATTTTTAAAAATTTTCAGTTTAACTTTTATACTTTCTTCATTAACTACGTTTTATTAAAAATGGAATCAAAGACATAATTTATATTTCTAAATGTAATTTTGAGGAAATATGAGTTAGTAAAACAGATTGGGAACCAACATTCGCTGTCGTTGTTTCACTCCGCGACTTGTTATACGGGATCACACCGGAAGTCGCAGGATTTGTGGCGTGAACTTCGTTTCTTTGTTTTTTAACTTCCATTAAAACTTTTCACATCTTTGTCGTAAGTATTCATCGCGTTGAAATGACGTAGATAGTTAGGTGAAAGGTTAATTTTTTAGTTAACTTTAGCAGGTTAACATTAGTAAGTTAACATGCTAGTGTTAGCATGTTAACTGATGCTTTTTCCAAGCTGCCTGATTTTAATCAGACTTCAGCGGTAAAAAATCAGAACTAGAACACCGCACCCGTAGAGGTCAAACGTCTACCAACACTAGTTTGAAATTCCACAAATTTTTACCTTGGAAAAAAATTTCAGGGTCAAAAGACTTGGTAGAAATGGCTTTTCGTACGCTAAAATAATAAAATGAAGGCAGAGCCTTTGACCGAGCAGCGTTTTTCTCTATGGAAAAATATTGAAGTTGTTTGATTGAAATACTGTAAAAAATTGAAGATTCACTTGGACAATGTGATTTTAATAATTTTCTTCAGAGGTTGATGATTTCAATAAAAAAGCGATGTTTACACAGCAAAAGATATTTTTTCTCCTGACTTATGTGGCACTGACAACATGTATAACGTATTAAATTGCAATTCTAAAAACTTTTTACACACTTTCCTGTTCACGCTGCTCGTATAATACAAAATATTGATCAAAAGGGCTTTTCAATGTTAAAATCAAGGATCATACTTACTCTATTCATTGAGAGTGCCAGTTTACACCTCATTGTCACAAATGAGAGTGAGGCACTATTGTCATTGTACATATATACATGCATACAGTGAAATTTGTTCTCTGCATTTTGAGATGTAATACAAAATGTACACCAAATGGGCTTTTCAATATTAAATTCAAATGTCCACAAAATCCACAATCCGGCGCAAACTTTGTCAGGCGATAGTGAGTGCCAGTCTGCACCTCACTCTCAAATATGAGAGTGATTGCAGCATGTTTGATTAAGATATCATGTAAAATATACATTAAATGGGGTTTTCAATGTTAAATTTAGATGGCCACAAAATCTAATCTTGATCAGATCTGGTGTCGCCAACCGCACTGTTCCCATCTAAAAGTCAGTCCGACCTGCCTTCACTGTGCGACACGCGTGTCATTTCAGAGCTTCAGCAGCGTCATTTCTGAGCCTCTGCAGCGGTTCACCGATTATCACCTCATTTTTTCTTAAAACTGCCCTCCAGTCATCATCTGTCTCAGCAACATGTATCTGAAGCTTTTTTACAGCAGTCATTTCCACGTAAACTCAGCATTATTTCATAACAAAAGACAAGGAGAGTGATCGGAGCACTACAGCACCACGTCTGAGTCTGGTGTGCGGAGCGTCAGTAGCGACTCACCGATTATCGCCCTGTTTCTGTTTAAAACTGACTTAAGAGATTTTACTTTGTCGTCTGATGGTTAATAATCACATTATTCTATTTGATCACTTTGGGTGTTGAGAGTCGGACTCAGATGTGCTGCTGTGGTCCGAAATGACGCATGTGCAGTGAAGGCAGGGCGGATCAATTTTTAGAGGAGACTGTTCGGTCAGTGACACCGGCTCAAACGTTGTCATTCGATAAAAGATACCATCTGAAATAACACTCTCAAATATGAAAGATTCCTTCTTCTTTGATAGTTAGGAATTTTTGAAAATTCATTTGATGTTAAAGGATAGGGATTTTTCCAAGATTTTACCTGACTTTGACCTATGATCTTTACTTGAATCAGTTCTTGCCAATCAAGATATGAATCCCCTGTAAAAATTTCATAACGATATATGAAAAATATGGGTTCACATATTGTTCACAAACAAACAGGTGTGAAAACATTACCGCCGCCCAACTTTGTTGGCAGAGGTAATAAAGACAGGTTGGTGGGGAGGTGATGGTCGAGTGGATAAGCGTTGAGTGTGACACCAGAGGATCCTCGGTTCAAACCTCAGCCTGACCGGAAAATCACTAACGGCCCTTGGGCAAGGTCCTTAATCCCCTAGTTGCTCCTGGTGTGTAGTGAGCACCTTCCATGGCAGCACCTTGATATCGATATGTGAGTGTGTTTATGTGAATGTGAGGCATAATTGTAAAGCGCTTTGAGCATCTGATGCAGATGGAAAAGCGCTATATAAGTATGGTGTCAGATTAGTGCCAAAAGCACTTGCGCGATCTATGATATTATTTCACAAGTGTAGATATTAACTGTGAACACAGAAATTATCTCTGCGAATGCGCACTCGGAGGAAACTGCTCTCCGAACTAGGACAAAAGTGCTGCGAGCAAGGACAAATATGTGACCGGCGCGCCCCTGCCCTCTCAAAGTTGATTTCTGCTCGTGCGAAGTGGATTTCTCTGCTCTCGCTCAAAACTTTTGGCACTATGGTGGCGGGAACCAGAGTCGGTACTGGCTCTGCTGTAATTGATTGTTTCTGAAGAGCGAGATTTGATAAAGTAAAACATCTTAAATCACGTGCACGTGATTTAAGAGGTTTTACTTTGTCAACTTTGTTAGGTTTTACTTTGGTGTAATGGTTTGCACATGCAAACCATTACATCACCACCTCCCTGAAAAAGATGCGTGGGCAGGGGTTGGGGTTTTAAAAAAATCAAATTTCTGTTATATAAGACAAAATATAACTTCAGCTGCACGTTAAAGAAGAGGTCACATGCTGTTTTGCAGAGTTTGCTATGGGTTGTAATCATCCTTCTTACTTTGTTCTTTTTCATCTTCCTTTGGAAGACCCTGAGAGGGCTGGCATCCTATCAACAATGACAGACCGGTACAACATCCACAGTCAGCTGGAGCATCTTCAGTCAAAGTACATCGGAACTGGACACGCCGACACCAGTAAGTGGGAATGGCTGGTCAACCAGCACAGAGACTCTTACTGCTCCTACATGGGACACTTTGACCTGCTCAACTATTTTTCTGTGGCTGAGAACGAGAGCAAAGCGAGAGTCCGCTTCAACCTGATGGAGAAGATGCTGCAGCCGTGTGGACCCCCTGCAGACAAACCTGAAGAAGCTTAGACTTTCTTCTTCTTTTTTTTTTTTTTTTTTTTTTTTTTTTTTTTTAACTTCAGCGTATGTCAACACAGGTTTTTTGTTTGTTTTTGTTTTTTCCTCCCATTCATGACTGTAGTTTGATGGAAACTTTTGCCAAAGACTGATTGATCTTCATGGCAGAAACATTATACTTTAACACCAGAATTCGGACTGCAGGGGACCCTGTCCTGGTACAAACCCCTCAGCACGGTCGATGAGTCCTCTTTCCCAACAGAAGATTTCTGGATTAAATTTTTACATCATTTACTTTTGCACTGTGTAAAAGGTTTATTCTCATTTGCAGTACAGCGTTCTCAAATTGTCTTTGAGAACTTTTTTATTAAAACCAGAGTAGGAAAGCTTCCACTGAATACTAAACAGTTGCTGTAGGTGTTTTTTTTTTTTTTTTTTGCTACATTAAAACAGAAATTGTAAAGCTGCACAGAATTCACATAAGTTGTTTAAAAGTGTGTTAACGTGTTTTGATTTCATTAAAATGTTTTTTTCCTCTAAACCAACTCGCTCACATCTGACTAACTTTGCTTTTCTGTTTGATTATACAACCCCTGGCAAAAATTATGGACTCACCGGCCTCGGAGGATGTTCATTCAGTTGTTTAATTTTGTAGAAAAAAAGCAGATCACAGGCATGACACAAAACTAAAGTCATTTCAAATGGTAAACTTTCTGGCTTTAAGAAACACTATAAGAAATCAGGAAAACAAATTGTGGCAGTCAGTAACGGTTACTTTTTAGACCAAGCAGAGGGAAAAAAATATGGAATCACTCAATTCTGAGGAAAAAATTATGGAATCATGAAAAACAAAAGAACGCTCCAACACATCACTAGTATTTTGTTGCACCACCTCTGGCTTTTATAACAGCTTGCAGTCTCTGAGGCATGGACTTAATGAGTGACAAACAGTACTCTTAATCTGGCTCCAACTTTCTCTGATTGCTGTTGCCAGATCAGCTTTGCAGGTTGGAGCCTTGTCATGGACCATTTTCTTCAACTTCCACCAAAGATTTTCAATTGGATTAAGATCCGGACTATTTGCAGGCCATGACATTGACCCTATGTGTCTTTTTGCAAGGAATGTTTTCACAGTTTTTGCAGTATGGCAAGATGCATTATCATCTTGAAAAATTATATCATCCCCAAACATCCTTTCAATTGATGGGATAAGAAAAGTGTCCAAAATATCAACGTAAACTTGTGCATTTATTGATGATGTAATGACAGCCATCTCCCCAGTGCCTTTACCTGACATGCAGCCCCATATCATCAATGACTGTGGAAATTTACATGTTCTCTTCAGGCAGTCATCTTTATAAATCTCATTGGAACGGCACCAAACAAAAATTCCAGCATCATCACCTTGCCCAATGCAGATTCAAGATTCATCACTGAATATGACTTTCATCCAGTCATCCACAGTCCACGATTGCTTTTCCTTAGCCCATTGTAACCTTGTTTTTTTCTGTTTAGGTGTTAATGATGGCTTTTGTTTAGCTTTTCTGTATGTAAATCCCATTTCCTTTAGGCGGTTTCTTACAGTTCGGTGACAGACGTTGACTCCAGTTTCCTCCAGTTTCCTCCCATTCGTTCCTCATTTGTTTTGTTGTGCATTTTCAATTTTTGAGACATATTGCTTTAAGTTTTCTGTCTTGACGCTTTGATGTCTTCCTTGGTTTACCAGTATGTTTGCCTTTAACAACCTTCCCATGTTGTTTGTATTTGGTCCAGAGTTTAGACACAGCTGACTGTGAACAACCAACATCTTTTGCAACATTCCATGATGATTTACCCTCTTTTAAGAGTTTGATAATCCTCTCTTTTGTTTCAGTTGACATCTCTCGTGTTGGAGCCATGATTCATGTCAGTCCACTTGGTGCAACAGCTCTCCAAGGTGTGATCACTCCTTTTTAGATGCAGACTAATGAGCAGATCTGATTTGATGCCGGTGTTAGTTTTGGGGATGAAAATTTACAGGGTGATTCCATAATTTATTCCTCAGAATTGAGTGAGTCCATATTTTTTCCCTCTGCTTGGTCTTAAAAGTAACCGTTACTGACTGCCACAATTATTTTTCCTGATTTCTTATAGTGTTTCTTAAAGCCAGGAAGTTGCCATTTGAAATGACTTTAGTTTTGTGTCATGTCTGTGATCTGCTTTTTTTCTACAAAATTAAACAACTGAATGAACATCCTCCGAGGCCGGTGATTCCATAATTATTGCCAGGGGTTGTATTTGGTGTTGGAATAATCAACAGGTTGATGTGTTAATCCTTATATTTGCCATTTGTGACATTACATAGAGAGAAATGACTAATTACATAAAATTGATTCTTTAATCGTGTACAAACTTGAGACAGCCAGCTCTTTCCTGGTTTTGATTGCAGAATCCTAAAATGCTAATGAGATTTTGGGTTAGGTTAGTTATTTCTCAGCAAGTTGAGGCCCCCTGACACTAGCATGGATTTGATGTACGCACTTGCACGCCCTGTGTTGTGCAGGAGAGTAAACTTGTCTTTAACGGGTATAGACTGAACGTGTGAGGGGCATCGGTGCGTGCAATTGCGCAAAGAGAATTTTGAAATTTTCAAAAAATCTTTACATGAATGTTGTGCAACATTGCGCAATCTATTTGCCAACACTACGTGCAACTTGTCAAGTTGAGTAAAGAAGGGAACAATGCGTCAGCGCGCCGCATCACAGTGCAGCTCGTCTGAGCGATTAAAACGAGATGTTAAATCTATCACAAACATACTTTTACAGCTGCTCACAAGAAGGAAAGAACATGCAACTGTTTTACTAAGCCATGACAGTATTAACATGACAAATAATTTACCTTTTTCGATGGCTCCAAATAGGGCTGTCACGATTAGGAATTTCTGAAGATGATTAATTGTCAGACAAATAATTGCGATTGACGAATACATTGTTTATTTTTTCACTTCTTTATATTCTACTATCGTAGTACAAGCCTACACAACTGTGGAAGAACGTTTGGCTTCTGTGAGTGGAGAAACTGGGAATAGTGCAACATTTTTATTTTCATCTTCATTTTACATACAATCCCAACTTTTTCTGATTTGTGGTTTCTGTTGCATTTCTGAAATTGTTTCTCCTCATCAGTCACGTTTTGTGCTTAAACACTACATTAAGCTCAAGAATGAACAAGTAAATACCTTTGGAAAATAACAGCTGTTAAAGTTCCGAGTTCTCATCCAGCTGGGAACACAGCGGGTGAGATCGTCACGACATGCGTGCGAGTGTCGGGGCCTTTACTATGGCAACATCATGTCTCCTTTGCCAATTGAGTGCTCCCCCCTGAAGTAACTAGCATAACAATGGAATACTCAGCGTTTGTAGCATCATCGTGTGAATACAGGTAAATAACAACCTGATGTGGGGAAAATGAGAAAAGGCTAATAAAATTTCATTAAAAAAAAATCTTTCAACTATAACAATGTAAGTTTGGAGGAAAATACCTGAACATAATATATATGCTTTTTGGGGGGGTGGGGGGGATTCTGTTGCTTATCCAGGTCTGGGTTGTGGTAAATACTACACAAGTTTGGACACACTTCAGTTGGATGACCAATTTGTAGACCTTGGTTAGATTCCCGTCTAAAAGCAGAACATATGAATGCATCAGTCTGAGAAGTATGTTCTGATGAAGATCACACTTTTTATGTTTCTGCAAAATGTAAACATTCACAAACACGGGTTTAAGAGTCATGAGCTGCATCCTCTTCAACAACAAATACATTTTATGTTGTGTATTTTGCCTCACATTAACCAAACAGCGACCCCGTCTACACGCCTTCTTACAACCCCTGGCAAAAATTATGGAATCACCGGCCTCGGAGGATGTTCATTCAGTTGTTTAATTTTGTAGAAAAAAAGCAGATCACAGACATGACACAAAACTAAAGTCATTTCAAATGGCAACTTTCTGGCTTTAAGAAACACTATAAGAAATCAAGAAAAAAGATTGTGGCAGTCAGTAACTTACTTTTTTAGACCAAGCAGAGGAAAAAAATATGGAATCGTTCA
The DNA here is from genome assembly GCF_902500255.1 of Thalassophryne amazonica. NCBI lineage: Eukaryota > Metazoa > Chordata > Actinopteri > Batrachoidiformes > Batrachoididae > Thalassophryne > Thalassophryne amazonica. The sequence goes on along the minus strand of NC_047115.1, from coordinate 24,228,448 downwards.
ATTCTGAGGAAAAAATTATGGAATCACCCTGTAAATTTTCATCCCCAAAACTAACACCTGCATCAAATCAGATCTGCTCGTTGATATTGACCCTATGCCATGACATTGACCCTATGTGTCTTTTTGCAAGGAATGTTTTCACAGTTTTTGCTCTATGGCAAGATGCATTATCATTTTGAAAAATGATTTCATCATCCCCAAACATCCTTTCAATTGTCCAAAATATCAACATAAACTTGTGCATTTATTGATGATGTAATGACAGCCATCTCCCCAGTGCCTTTACCTGACATGCAGCCCCATATCATCAATGACTGTGGAAATTTACATGTTCTCTTCAGGCAGTCATCTTTATAAATCTCATTGGAACGGCACCAAACAAAAGTTCCAGCATCATCACCTTGCCCAATGCAGATTCGAGATTCATCACTGAATATGACTTTCATCCAGTCATCCACAGTCCACGATTGCTTTTCCTTAGCCCATTGTAACCTTGTTTTTTTCTGTTTAGGTGTTAATGATGGCTTTTGTTTAGCTTTTCTGTATGTAAATCCCATTTCCTTTAGGCGGTTTCTTACAGTTCGGTGACAGACGTTGACTCCAGTTTTCTCCCATTCGTTCCTCATTTGTTTTGTTGTGCATTTTTTGATTTTTGAGACATATTGCTTTAAGTTTTCTGTCTTGACGCTTTGATGTCTTCCTTGGTCTACCAGTATGTTTGCCTTTAACAATGTTCCCATGTTGTTTGTATTTGGTCCAGAGTTTAGACACAGCTGACTGAACAACCAACATCTTTTGCAACATTGCGTGATGATTTACCCTCTTTTAAGAGTTTGATAATCCTCTCCTTTGTTTCAATTGACATCTCTCGTGTTGGAGCCATGATTCATGTCAGTCCACTTGGTGCAACAGCTCTCCAAGGTGTGTTCACTCCTTTTTAGATGCAGACTAACGAGCAGATCTGATTTGATGCAGGTGTTAGTTTTGGGGATGAAAATTTACAGGGTGATTCCATAATTTATTCCTCAGAATTGAGTGATTCCATATTTTTTTCCTCTGCTTGGTCTACAAAAGTAACCGTTACTGCCACAATCTTTTTTTCTTGATTTCTTATAGTGTTTCTTAAAGCCAGAAAGTTGCCATTTGAAATGACTTTAGTTTTGTGTCATGTCTGTGATCTGCTTTTTTTCTACAAAATTAAACAACTGAATGAACATCCTCTGAGGCCGGTGATTCCATAATTTTTGCCAGGGGTTGTACATATTCAACACATTTATGCACAATTGGACTCCCACACGTTCAAGCACACAAATCCACTGTGCACAATTTAAATCACACACATTATCATCTAGAAAATCTTATTTAGATGTTTTGTTTTTTTTAAGATGTTTTGTACAGTCGATACAAGCAGAAAGATCTGGATGCGTCTGATTTCTCAGCTAGAGCATTAAATTGTGGGATAAGCTACATTTCATGTATGAAGCTGCAATGGAACTAAGGGCAATTAGAATTCAGAGAGCGAGTAAAGGTCTAAAGTGAAGTCAGAGGTTTAAAAACTACCAATAAACACGGCTCAGGGGTGCACATTAAAAATGATTCCACCGCTGAATTTCAATCAGGCCCTTTGAGTGTTGGTTTAATCTGCTGCTGGTCGTGATGAATGTTTTTCTTTTTTGTCATGCAAATTGGCTCCGGCGGCTGGAGTGGGGTGATATTTGAAGCCACGCTGAGCACCAGCCTTGTGTGAAGTAAAAGTGGACAGCAGGCTCGGTGAGATTACAAGAAAACAGCAAAATGACTCGCTGACCTCAGGCCACACTGCCTGAGAGGCCGCATGAGTCAGACTTGGACTGGAAGACAAGTCAGGAAGTTCACGTGTTGTGCATCGTGTTTGAATGTGTGGAGAAAGTACTGGGGTGAGTCCCTGCCATCTGTCCACGGCAAAAGCCGTGGAGATGCTGCTGCCAAGTGAAGCGTGAGAGCAGCGTGAGGTCTGTCAGGATGCTGTTAGATGTGCAAAATGCTCACATCATGCATGAAAATAGATGTCTTCTCCTCACTAAGCAACTGCACCACTGAGTACAGTGCAGACCGGTGCACGGGCAAACCTGGATTATGGTGTCACTTTTCTGTAAGGTTTCAGTGTTACTTGAAAATAGGAAAAAAGTATATATTTTACAGTGCATAAAGGTTTGCAAACTGCACCAAAGCAGATGTATGGGTGAACATATAAACCCATTTGCATTCTTCATCACAGTACTATAAATTGAACAAAAATATTTAGCAGCGATTCCTTAAATTCTGGTGTTTTTTTTTATATTTATATAATCTATGTTCTATATTGTTATATTGACTCACTGACTGGCCGTTTAATCAGGGTCAAAGGTTAAAAAAAAGTAATGTTTTTGCTCACACTTGGATCAAACAGAAACTAATTTACAGAAAGTAATTTAAAGCCAAAATCTGATGTCCATAGTTACAGAGATACTTCAATGGTGCCAAAAAACAACTACATTTTTTCAAGAATTTTCAAAAAATCTTGGATCAAACAGAAACTTGGGTTCTCTGTCTACTTTAAAGCCAAAATCTGCTGTCCATCATCACTCCTTGCAGAGGTACTTTGAAAGGGAATCTCATTGGTGCCAAAAACCAAAACTACATTTTCAGTAATTTTTCAGAAAATCTTATCTTGGATCAAACAGAACCTTGGGGTCTCTGTGTACTTTAAACCCAAAATCTGCTATTTATCTTCACTGCTTTCAGAGATACAGCAACAGGTGATTTCAATGGTATCAAAGACTAAAACTACATTTTTTTTCAATAATTTTCAAGAAAATCTTCAATTGAAGGCAGCACAGTGGCTTAACGGTTAGTACTATTGTCTCACAGCAAGAAAGTTGTGGGTTTGATTCCCACGTGGGGCCTTTCTGTGTGGAGTTTTTTAAAGCCTCTTCCTTTAAATTCCCATTTTAAATGGCATTTTTCTCAAATAAAAAAATGGACTTAGAGAGTCCTGCATGTGAACGAACTGTAGCAAACAGAACCCCGGGATCTCTATAGCTATCAAGACGGTGGCACTTATGATTTTAATGTTTTATATTTTATTCATTTATTGCATCAGTGAAGTTAGTTATGCATAAGGTTGTTGTTTTAAGTCTCAAGTGGTTTGTTACAGTAAAAAGGGCGATAACGGCATAAACCAGCTCGCACTCAGTTGGAACGATTCCTTCTGGAGAACTTCACAGCGACTATAAATATCCAAACTACACATGTGAACGCAGTTCTGTTCACAACCAAATGCACTTCTCATATTTTATTAGAAACTAGTGTTGATTCATTTGTGGGACTTGATCACAGATGGACTTACATTGAGTCACCATGGACATGTTTAGCAAAGGTCTGCAGCATCTACTGGTCCCCAAAATGCAGAACAGGTCAGGGGACGCAGTGGTGCTGCATCACACCACGGAACCGCCTTGGGACCTGGATGCCAACCACCCAGGCAGACAACCGCTCCACCCCACTTCTCAAAAGTAACATCTCCTGCAGCCAGGTAAAACTCTTCTCTAACACTGAAGCACCTCCATGCTGGATCATGCCCAGAGAAACTCAGTGCAAGCAATACATCTCATCTGAGTCTGCCTTCGGTACCAGGTCTTTTTGGTAGATCCGTGGGTACCGCTGGAATGCCGTTGTGTCAAACAAACAGTTACTAAAGGAGACAAATTGTCCACCGTCCAGTAATGTTTTGTCAATTGGGCAAGTTTTATCCTGAATGTCCTTCTTGATGCAAGTCCACATGTACTGTACATGATGGCACACGAAGCTTTGAACCAGGAACCTTCTGTTTAGGAGGCTGGCACGTGGACTGCTTACACCAACACACTGCCAGATTGCCCACCACTGCAAAATCACCTCTCAGCACTTCGACAGCACGTGTGTCCTCTGTGGGGCGCTGTTTCCTCAATGACATGATTCTCTTACACCAGCATTTATTGACTCAAATCCTATCTGTATGACATTTTGATTTTCAGTGTCCACAAACAGACAAATTGGACTGAAAATATTATCTTCTTGTTGGTGGTAATAAAACTGTTGTTACTGTCTGCAGACTGTGTGAAAAACACAGGACTTTTCCGTCATGGTGCAGCTCACCGACAGTAAACATTTTCTGAAGCCACCTGTCACCAGGGATGTGTTCCCACTAAGCTGATTTACCAACGAGCAGCTCTGTCCTCTTTGAGACATAAAATATCTCAAAAGTGCCACATTGCAGCTGTTGTCTGATTTTGACCTGAAGCAAATAAACAGCGTAATTTCTTTCTGGAAGATGAAAAATAAATTGTACTTCCTGCAGAGATGCTGAGCAGATGGTTCAAGTTTTTGGTATTCATGCAAAGCCCCAAATCTAGAATCTCAATAATCCACTGGTACCACAGCATGGTGCCAGTGGATGTTACACACCTATGTTGTAATCAACCATAAAACAAATTACTGTGCAGTCAGCATACCCTGTATTCTCAATTACATCTTCATTCATTGTGTTAATTTTACCCCGGTTCTTCTTGTAAAGCGGTCCCTACAAAGTACAAAGTCAAACTATTTCTCAGATTAAATTTATTCAAAATCACAGTGAAAAACAGGCCTGGATTCTGGCAAACTTCTCTCTCTCAGGAGATCCACTCGTCCAGAACCCTGGACAAAGAAATTGTAACAGTTTTTATAAAGCACAAGGTGGTCATGACAAAAGGCGGAACTTATGTCGCAAATCATAATCTTATTGGTCTCCCGTGGGCAAAGAGGGAGGTCTGGACCCCTGCCCAAACCCGCATGAGGACGAAACCTATGGTAACTTGATTCTCTTTGTTCATAGCGCTAAAGCCAGTTAATTCCAGTTCCACATGCACGTTTAAGCAGATAACAGATTCATCGTAAAAATATATTATCCTTTAAGTAAGGTATACCACAGATATATCTAACAATTTCAGTGAATTTAAAGCTGAGTGTAAAGGTGACATAGCTGAATATAAAGGGAGCATATCCATGTTCCCAGGTTCCTGAGCTCAAGTTTCTGTGAACAGTTTGTTTTGTTGTTTTTTTTTTTACTCTGGGAACATAGGACCCTGTGAACGTGGAACACTGGGAACATAGGACACCGGTGAACACAGTAATATGGGACTCTGGGAACACAGGACCCTGTGAATATGGGAACATAGGACCCTGTGAACATGGGATCCTGGGAACATAGGACCCTGTGAACATGGGAACGTGGGACCCTGGGAACATGGGACTTTGGGAACATGAGACCCTGGCAACATAGGACCCTGAGAAGATAGGATCTTGGGAACATGAGACCTTGGAAACATAGGACCCTGGGAACAATGTACTCTCGGAACATGGTACCCTGGAACATAGAGCTGTGGGGGGGGGGTACCCTGGAAACATGGAACCCTGGGACTATGGGGCCCTGGAAACATGGGGAGCCTCTCAACATGGAACCCTAGAAACACAGGATCCTGAGAACATGGTACCTTGGGAACATGGGATCCTGGGAACATGGGAACTTGGGACCCTGGGAACATGGGACTTTGGGAACATGAGACCCTGGCAACATAGGACCCTGAGAAGATAGGACCTTGGGAACATGAGATCTTGGAAAGATAGGGCCCTTGGGAACATGAGACCTTGGAAACATAGGGCCCTGGGAACATTGTACTCTAGGAACATGGTACCCTGGAACATAGGGCTGTAAGGGGGTGGTACCCTGGAAACATGGGACTATGGGGCCCTGGAAACATGGGGAACCTCTCAACATGAAACCCTAGGAACACAGGAACCTGAGAACATGGTACCTTGGGAACATGGGATCCTGGGAACATAGGAATGACCCAACCCAGTCTCACAGCATGTCGTGATTCAGGAGCACGAAATATACATTAATCTGTTGGTTTGTGATATTGTGAAGAAAAGTGCCTCATTTTCGTCACGGCAGCACAAATTCATTCTCATTCATTCCGTGATGGCTGCACAAAGTTAAAAGTGAAGCGGGGGGGGTTAAGGTTAGGGAGTCGGGTTAGCAACACTGAGTTAAAAAAAAAAAACCCGTCACGAAAATTTGAATCATTTCGTCATGGGAGCACAAAAAAAAAAAAAAGTGAGACTGGGCTGGGATGACCCTAATATGGGGGCACAGTTACTGACTTACAAAATTAAATATCAATGACAATGACATAAAAGACCTTTAAAAAAATCTAATCACTGCTCTGATTTAGTCGACTCCCCCCTCTGACCCACTGACCATCTCCAGACTGACACTAAAACGTTCTTGCCTATTATTAGCAAATCTGCTGGTGGCGTCAGTTGACGGTGATGCTCCTCCACATTTGGCCTTTGAACATTTAATTTAACCTGATGCCTCTTGCAGAGGCGCTGCTGATTACGCCTCTTGTGTCACCACTCAGGATCCTGCAGGATCTTGATGACCAAGGTGCTTAATTATCTTCTTTTACATTCTCCTGAAAAGCTTATTGAGTAACACGCTGTGTTTGTGCTTTTCAAAGGGAACGTGGCAGAAGGACTGACACCTGCTAATAACCACTTGGCCTTTCTGTGGTCATGCTGCTGTGAGTGTTCTGCTTCAGGGAACATCTTCGCCCTTTTCAAATATGAACGCTCTCACAGTGCAGTTATCACTGGCCCTTCATCGCCACTCATCCTTTTTACTCATCCATCTCTTACTTATTCTCTTTTTCTCCTTCACTGAACTCTGGCTTATCACCGTCTTCTTGTGCAGACCTCCCTCCCTTTTCATATGCTCTCCTGCTCTGATGGGTTTACCAGTGAAGTGGAAATACTTGATAAAATACATAAGAAATCACTCTGTGGTGGGGAAAAACACATGAATATTTACAGTGCAGGAAGGCAACAGTGTATGAATTTTACTGAGGAAATAACAATGCTTAGAATGCCAGCGTTTATATGTAAAACGCTAGATTTTTTTTCTTCAAAAAGCCACATGAGCTACTGTTACAGAATGCCCCCCTCCAAAAAAATCTTGCACGTTGCTTAAAAAAATCTAGATGACTGTCATAAATATTTATGTACAAATTTTGTTGTGCTATATTATGCACATTTTTAGCAAAGAAGTCAAAGAAGGTCACCAAGCACTTAAAAAAAATAAATAAAAAAATTCAAACCCGCAGGCAGCGAAGTGACGCATCCATAAACAAGAGCAATTGAAGATTTTTGATGTCTGCCAAGGGCTGATGAGGACGCAAAATAAAAGACGTGATTCACATTGTGACCCGGACTTTACCTGGATCCGGATTCCACAACACAATACAATAATTGCATACTGAACCAGAATGGTCAGACTGATCAAGATGTTACAATCTGATATTTAATTCACAACTTGAGTTGTTGTGGAAAGCTGACAAACGTCATGAGACGTTCCCAATTCAGGGAGTATCATTATTTGGTACAGGAGCTGCGTCTGGATGACGGCTGCTTTCAGCGGTCCTTCTGCCTCTGCAGGACCCAGTTTGAGGACCTCCTGTCCCATTCATGCGCGCACATGTAAACAAAAAAAAAAGAGAAGAAACTCTGCTGCCTGCTGCGCGCTGCAGCTCGCTCTTCCCCCAAAAACTCTGTCATAATTGTGTTTAGAAACCAGTCACCATTTGTTTTATTATATAGCTGTGTAGTTAATAATTAAAATAATCTCCACAGACTATTCGCTCGCACGTGCACGTAAAAACAAAAGAAACTCCGCTGCTTGCTGTGAGGCTGCTCCTCGCTCTTTCCTAAAAAAAACTCTGTCATAATTGTGTTTAGAAACCAGTCACCATTTGCTTTATTATACATCTGTGTAGTTAATAAGTAAAATAATCTCCATGGACGATTCGTTCGCGGGCACGTAAAATAAAAAGAGAAAGAAACTCCGCTCCCCCTGCTGTGGTGCTGCTGCTCGCTCCAAAAACTCTGTCATAATTGTGTTTAGAAACCAGTCACCATTTGCTTTATTATACATCTGTGTAGTTAATAAGTAAAATAATCTCCATGGACGATTCGTTCGTGGGCACGTAAAATAAAAAGAGAAAGAAACTCCGCTCCCCCTGCTGTGGTGCTGCTGCTCGCTCCAAAAACTCTGTCATAATTGTGTTTAGAAACCAGTCACCATTTGCTTTATTATACATCTGTGTAGTTAATAAGTAAAATAATCTCCATGGACAATTCGTTCGCGGGCACGTAAAATAAAAAGAGAAAGAAACTCCGCTCCCCCTGCTGTGGTGCTGCTGCTCGCTCCAAAAACTCTGTCATAATTGTGTTTAGAAACCAGTCACCATTTGCTTTATTATACATCTGTGTAGTTAATAAGTAAAATAATCTCCACGGACTATTCACGCGCACGTAAAAAAAAAGAAGCTCTGCTGCCTGCTGCGGGCTGCAGCTCGCTCTTCCTCCAAAAACTCTGTCATAATTGTGTTTAGAAACCAGTCACCATTTGTTTTATTATATATCTGTGTAGTTAATAAGTAAAATAATCTCCACGGACTATTCGCTCGCACATGCACGTAAAAAAAAAAGAAACTCCGCTGCTTGCTGCGGGGCTGCTCCTCGCTCTTTCCTAAAAAAAAAACTCTGTCATAATTATGTTTGGACGATTCGCTCGCGGGCACGTAAAATAAAAAGAGAAAGAAACTCCACTCCCCCTGCTGTGGTGCTGCTGCTCGCTCCAAAAACTCTGTCATAATTGTGAAATAAAGGACAAAAGAGATGTAAGTCCTGCTCACAGGCTGCTACCAGATACAGGACATGTTCACATCTTCAGTCAAACTCCAGACATCTCCACGTCACTAGCTACATATTCAGTCCCTGAATGGTCATCACGGCGCGACGAGATGAAAAAGTTCAGATTTTTCAACTTGGGGAGGAGGGCAACATGACGTGACGCGACGCAATATCGCGCCACAAATGCGCCAATCGCTCAAAACCAGCTCACTCGCGTCGCTTCATTCGCGTCCATCGCGTCGCGCTGCGTGACTTGGTGCCAAAACACGTCGTTCCATAGGGGTTACATGGCAACCTGTCGCTGCTGTCGCTCATGTCGTGCCCGATGTGAATGCAATCCCGATCCAGATCTCCTCCAGAATTTAATGAAGTCTTAACACCAATGTGTGATGAAAATGTGGTGAAAATTCGTTTAGTAGTTTTGATGTAATCCTCAAAATCTGACAAAGTGAAACATACAAATTGAAATCTTGATCCAGAATGTGGATCTGGATCACCTTCAAAATTCAGTGGAGGCTTCCATGTCCTAATATCCGTAATCAAGTGAAATCTTGATCCAGAATCTGGATCCAGATCATCTCCAAAATTGAATGCAGTCTTCCATGGCCTAATAAGTATTTGTGGTGAAAATCTTGACATAATCCTGCGAACAGACAGACAAATAAATTAATGCTGATGATTTTATTACCTTCTTAGCAGATGTAACAAACGACCATATTCTGTTTCAGTACGTTTAAAGCGACAGTGTGTAGAATTTATTGTCATGTAGTGGTGAGGTTGCAGATTGCATTTTACTATTGCTGGTCATGATTTTGTTTTCCTTTCATTTTTGTTTTTTTGATCATGGGGATTCCCGCTTCCTTGCTTTATCTTGTGATAAGTAAAAAGCACGATCCTCGATTTCACAAAAAATTAGTGTTCTCAAATTTGTTAGCCTGCACTAGCAACCAGTAGACAGCGTATAGGAGCACAAAAACTGATTCCTCTTCTTTTATCCCGTCTTCCCGCAATGTTGCAAAACACAAAAGGCTAAGTAAGTATGACCCTTTTGGGCTACTGTATTAACATGGTGGTGCAACATGGTGGCCTCCATGAGGGGGCCTTCTCCCATGTAGATATCAACTGCTTTTATGCTAATATTATCAAAACACAGTGATTTGTTGTTGCAGGTAATTATACTGTAATGAACAGTTGGTTATGAAGGCTAGATTCCATTTCTGCTAATAAATGTTACGCTGGTAAATTATACGGACTGTAGCTTTAAATGGTAAGGAGCTGCTGCTGGCCACACCCCTTTACAGAATTGTAGGAGGCACAATGAAATGGCTGAAGAGGTTGTCTGTCTTTTGTATGGTCTGTGAGGGCGAGTTTTATGTGTGTTATTCACAAGACACAAACATAAGGTGGCCCATTCTGAAACGTAATTTGAGCTGAACATTTTAATGAATTTTACTGGAAATGCGTACATGTTCTTAATGGAGCACACTCATCATTATTCAAGCACACAGCAGGTCCATGTTCCAGAATTACCTCCACCAAAAAAGGTGGGCAGAGGTTATGCTTTCACCTGTTTGTTTGTTTGTTTGTGGACAGCCTGTAATTCACAATTTTTCTTTATATCATTATGACATTTTTACAGAAGATTCATATCCTGATAGGCAAGAACTGATTCAATTTTCAAGGTCATAGGTCAAAGGTGAAAGTCAGGAAAAATCTTGGAAAATTGGTAAAATCCATATCTTCAACATTGAACAAAGTTTAAAAAAATTTGTAACTCTGTCAAAAAAAAAAAAAAAATCAAATGTCTTTCATATTAGACAGTGTTATGTAGGATGGTGTCCTTTATTGACTGACAAAGTTTGATCCGGATCTGATCCAGATTACAGATTTATGGCCATTGAAATTTAACATTGAAAACCCCACTTTGTGTATACTTTGTGTATTTTACATTATATCTTAATCAAACATGCCCCAATCACTGTCGTATTTGAAAGTGAGGTGCAGATTGGCACACACTATCACATGACAAAGTTTGATCCAGATCTGATCTGGATTGTGGATTTTGTGGACCTTTGAATGTAATATTGAAAAACCCATTTGGTGTACATTTTGCATTATCTCTCAATCAAAAGTGCTTCAATCACTCTCATTTGTGGCAATGAGGTGCAAACTGCCACTCTCAATGAATAGACTAAGTTTGATCCGCATCTGATCCATATTGCAGGGAATAGCAATATGCAGATTGATTTTAATATTGAAAAGCCCTATTTTCTATATTTTGTATTATATATTTTGTATATTATATTGTATATTTTAGCTGATGAAAAGTCACTTCTAAGGACTTTGACCTTGAACTTTTTTTGCCAAGGTAAAAATTTCTTCCTATGTCTCTCCTCAGCTGTCTATTTATAAATTCCCACACCTGTTGTTCGTTTGTTCATTATTTCCTTTGTGTATTTATACCTGCACCATTCCTTTTTTTAGTTGATAGTTTGTTCTTGTTTGGTTCCTCTTGTGATTTCACTGTATTTTGAGATTCTTTGTTACCTCTTGTTGCAGCTGTGTTTAACTTTTGAATTTCGATTGTTTTTGTCACATCCTTTTTTGTTACCCACATTTGGACCCTGTTGTGTGTTTGTTTTGTGACTCCCAGTTTTCCCCACTTGTACGATGGACTTAATTGAGGTGTTTTGATAATTAGATCACCTGTCATTCATCTTACCTCCTGTTGGATTACTCTGCCTGCATATTTGGGTTCATTCTGAATGACAAAACATAACACATTTTTGGAAAGAGAACAAGCAATGTGCAAGGTTGCACAAGTGTGAAAGAACTGCAACCTACCTCTCTCCAAAAACACTACCTTTTTTGTGTGTGTTAGCTGATTTGTGTGTGTGTGTGTGTGTGTGAGTGTGTGTGTGTGTGTGTGTTTCTGTTTTTCAGCATTGTTCATTTTTGGTAACTTGCTTACTTCTGCAACGAAAACAAATAATTTACAAAGTTAAATAAGTGTAAGTGAAACCCGATTATTGTATTTTCTAGAGTATAAGACACTTTTTTTTTTTACTAGTTTGAGAGGCCCTGCAACTTACATACCAAAAATTCACAAGTTTGTTATTAACAATAGTAGTTATAATGACTAGTTATGTAGGACTTTCCCAAGTATCACAGCACTAAACAAAATAAACTCCAACAATAAAAGAATAAATGCCAATAATAAAAAAAAAATGCACTAAGAATGCATAAAAATCCCAAATTAAAACACTCATAACACAGAAAAAGCCCGACTTCTACTCTGGTTTGACTTATATATTGTTTTTTCCTCTTCAAGAGGCATTTTTTGACAGGTGTGACTTATACTCTGGAAAATACAGTATGTCTTACCTTCACAAAAGGAACATTTCATAAAATATACGTCTCTGCAGATGTTTGCCTGCTTTTGGCATTGTTCCGTTTTGATAACTTTTTTATTTTTTGGCAAAGAATACAAGCAAATATGTAAAGCAGAATGACAACACAAAATAAATGACCAAATGAAGTTGCGTGTGTTGTTGTTTTGTTTTGTTTATTTATTTGCCTTTTCCATATTGTCCAAGTTTTGTTTTTTTTCTAATTTGGACTTGTAATTTGCAATTAAAGATCCTATTCAAAAAGAACACTTCATTAAGTTTGTTAACACATATTCCAGTTATACACTCTTGTTTTGGGTTTTTAAAAAACTCAGTAACCCATTACTCATTTTTTGGAAAGAGAAGAATTAATTTGCAAAGGTTATTGAAGGTGTAGCACACAATCAACCTCTTATCAAGGTAAATTTCCCATAATTTCTGACTACATGCAGTGAGTGTAGGTTTTTTTTTTGGCATTGTACATTTTTTTTTTATTGCCTTTTACTCATTTTTCCAAAGAGAAAAAGTAACTTGCAAAGTTGAAAGCCAGCGCAGACTAAACCCTCTTATTTTTTATTATTTATTTGTTTGTTTCTGAGTGCTGGCTGCGCGGTGTGAATGATTAATGCCAAATCATTTCCTGGTGAGCAGCGGCACCGTGTCACTGCCGAGGCCTCCAGGCATTGTGCCAGAGGAAAAACATCTTCTCCACTCTGGCGAGGAAACCATTAAGTTCTGTGCGTAATTTAAAACTCAGTCAGGTTTTGTGATCAAGAAGACATCAAAAGCTGTTCGAGAATGTTGCTTCGATAAAGCTTTTAAATTTACGGATTTGATTTTACAGTTCAAGTGTGGCTGACTGTTGACGGTGAGAGTTGTGGGCGACGACGGGCCCTCGAGTGGCTCGTAGAAGGTTGATGTCCGGTATGAATCGGATTGGAGCAGCAGTCCTTTCACTTATGTTAGAAAGCAGCTTTTTTAGCAAACAGGACAGCTGTGAAATTAACCGCAGAGCACAAACAAACCAGCCAAAATCCACTTTCCACTCGTTCAGCCACCAAGGTCACGCTTCTGTGACTCATCTGTCCCATAAATTCGATTCTGCATTCAGCAGTGAGCCAACTTTGTGCTTCACGTATTGCTCGTTTCCTTCCTCTCCATCTCTCCTTGTCCCTCCTCTCTGCCCATTTGGCATCCATCGTCCTCTTCCTCAGCACCGACTCCATTATGCCCACATGCTTTTTAAAAGCCGGGCCTCTCTGCACGCGGCCGACCAGTATTGGAAGTTGATATTTTAATGGTTAGGATTTGCAGTTCATCCATATTAGCCATTTTTCCTTTTCGAAAACATCTGCAAATCCATTTGGGAAAATGCACTTTAAAGAGCTCGGCCACATTATTTCTCAGTCCTGTTCATGTCTTTGCATATGAGGGGATGCTGACTGACTCCCTGTCCATGAAGCAGCTGTTAGAGCTGCTTTGCATTCGTCAGATTAAACTGATTTGTGGTACAACATGCCAAGCTCCTGATTAGGCCCAGTTACTCGTACGTGATTTCATTTGGAGGCTACTGTGCATGAGAGAAGGAAACCAAGAAGGCACACTCACGCCCCGACCCACTCACAGCAAATTTGTACTGTGTATAATCATTTGGCTTGATGACATTAGATATTCGGGTGATTCTTAGACTACGGGCACTTATTATGTCCTTTGATCATACTGTATGAAAAACAGAAAAAAGGGGAAATTTCACACTTTTATAGTTATCTTTACAATGAAAATGTGTTAAGAAATTTGTTCTAGTAGTCTATGATGACTTTTTCACCTTTTTTCAGCATCATTATATGCAAATATTGCCGTTTTGTGCTTGTCCCACACCCAGACTTTTGATCTTCTATGATAAAAATGAATGGTAAAGAAATGTTTTTTCTAATGTTTTAAAATATCTCTGAATAAAATATCAGTAAAATAATCAAAACATAATTGGGGTATTCAATGTCATACAACTGTTGATTTTTTTTAAACAAAATGTAGTTGTCCCACACTATTGCCGTAATTTCCAGCACCACACTGTAATGTCCCTTTAAACAGTTTGTATGAAAGATTGTTGGGGTAGTTTCTATGGAGATAAACAGTGACATCTGAGCACATGTATATAGCGCCAAATCACAACAAACTGTTGCCCCAAGGCGCTTTATATTGTAAGGCAATGGTGTGGTGGAAATTACATTTACAAGGCCAATAGTGCCCGTAGTTAAAGAATCACCCATTCACTGAAGTGTGTCTTTTGTGTTCTGATACTGAATTTGGACATTAAAAACACCCAGTTGCAGTGCTGATGTATCCATTGAGATTTGGGTAAATAGAATATTGGCACTTCTGCTTTCAATACTTAAAACTGGAAGGTTTTTAATCTATGCAGATCAAATATTGAGGTGTTTTTCTGTGGCTGGTTGGGTTATGAAAAACAGCCAATTGATAATGACAAAAATATAAATGCCAGGGATAATACATTCCAATGTACTCAGTTCTGGACAGTTAAAGGATCTTGATGAAACACTCAGTGCTCAATCAGGATGTCCAGTTAAAATATGGTAAAAAAAAAACAACAAAACAAATCAGAGCACCGGGCACACAGACTCTTAACCTTCATTTCTGCCTTTAAATCTAGGCTAAAAAATAAATAAATAAATAAAATGTATTCTCTTGGCCTTTCCAGTCTTCTAATCTGTCCATTCCTTGTGCCATTCTGTGATTTTGTGTTTGTCCCTTGTTCTTTTTCTTTTAGTATTATTACCTTGGCCAGTGAAGATGGGCAGAGGTTATGTTTTCACCTGTTTGTTTGTGAACAGCCTGTAACTCACAATTTTACATGTATCTTTATGAAATTTTTTACTGAAGATTCATATCCTCATAGGCAAGAGCTGATTCAATTTTCAAGGTCAAAGGTCAAAATTGGAAAAATCCATATCCTTTAACACTGAACAAATTTTCAAAAATTTATAACTGACAAAAATAAATAAAATTTTGTTCATATTTGACAGCATTATGTAGGATGGCATCCTTTACTGACTGACAAAGTTTGATCCGGATCTGATCCAGATTACAGATTTTGTGGCCATTTAAATTTAACATTGAAAACACCACTTAATGTATATTTTACATTATATCTTAATCAACCACACCCCAGTCACGCTCATATTTGGAAGTGAGGTGCAGACTGGCACTCACTTTCACCTTACTAAGTTTAATCAGGATTGTGGATTTTGTGGACATTTGAATTTAATATTGAAAAGTCCATTTGGTGTAAATTTTGCATTATATCTCAATCAAAAGTGCCTCAATCACTCTCATTTGTGACAATACGGTGCAAACTGCCACTCACTAAGTTTGATCCACATCTGATCTGTATTTAGCAGATATTTCATTTTAACATTGAAAAGCCCTTTTGATCTACATTTTGTATTATATTTTAGCTTCTGAAAAGTCACTTCTAACAGAACTTTGACTTTAAATTTTTTTTTCAAGGTAAAAATTTGTGGAATTGGAAACTCGCGTCGGCGAAGGTTTGTGCTCTATGGCCGCGGTACTCTGGTTATGTTTATGATAATCCATTTTATGTTTTTACTAGTTTTACTACTTTATCTACTTTTTGTGCAGCACTTTGATCAGTGGAAAGTGTGTTTAAATTTGCTTTTTAAATTAATTAGTGACAAATAATTTGCATGAATCTGTGTTGCGTTATCCTGCACTTTTGTTTTACCTCTTCCTTTTTGTAGAATCAGAATAGCCTTTATTCGCCACAAGAATACAAGGAATTTGACTCCAGCTTGAACTGTACTCTCTCTGTACGAGCATATATACATATACACCAAACACTGAATAATTCACAAAAAAGTGTAACTAAAAAATGTGCAGTAAACAAAAATGTGTGCAAAGGAGAAATAGATTTATAAAATAGATATACAAGAGGTATATGAATTAGTGAGTTTTTTCTGGTAGGTTAAATTGTTCATCAGTGTGATGGCCTGTGGAAAGAAACTGTTCCTGGGTCTGGTTGTTTTTGACGTATAGAGCTCTGATTTCGACCAGAGCAGAGGAGTTTAAAGGGAAACCAAACAGAGATGGAGATGCACAGGACAGACTGGATGACGGATGAGTAAAAGATGATGAGCAGTTCCTAGGGCAGGTTGAACTTTCTGAGCTGTCTTAGTAAGTACATCCTCTGCTGTGCCTTTTTCCTGATGGAGTCTATGTGGGAGGTCCACTTCAGATGAGTGTGGCTTGTGTTTTTCACATTTTTGTGCACCATTTGAGGTTATCAAAAGTGTAGTTCTTTTTCTTTAGTCTTCTGTCATGCTATCATCTTAATGTGAAATATCAAAGCCTGGATGGCAGATGGATAGAAAACCTGCTGTGTTGTCATTATGTGAAAAAAAAAAGCAGCATTTTGAGGACTTGGTCTGGGTTTGTTTCCCGGTTACACTGTGTCTCCTTGAACAAGACACTTCATTTGCATCATCACAGTCCAACCTTGGCTGGTGAAGCATCCTGTGATGGATTAGAGTCATACATTCTCATCTTCTTCACGCTGTGACATACAGGAATACGTACTGACTCGATGGACATCAATGCCTGTACAGGCCTTGTACTTCTTTGTAATTAAAAACCCACATTTGGACACCAAAATCATTACACTGGAGTGGCCTGTGGGCTTTTTGTAATATCAAAAGAGTATTTTGAACAAATCTGGTGTTTGTACCATCATGTGAAAGATTATTTGAATACCCACTTCACCATTTCCTGTGTTAATAAGTTCTTAGTTTTTAGTTCTTATGTTTCAGCAATTTCCTATGACTCATTACACAGTCAGTAAAATTATTTGTTAGAAATCACTTCCAGTTTTGATGAACACTGATCAAATCTGTTCCACAAAGTGTAATTAGACATGCACAAGCTGAAAAATGGATTCTTGCAAGAAAATTCATTTTGTTGAAACAAATGATGACAATCTGACAGTAATAACAGGATGAGAGACAAACCACCTGGGGAGAATTTTAATTTCTGTATTTGTAAAAATGGCAGCTTTTTCACTTAAGTTCTAATTATTAAAGTACAGGTGCAATCATGCACAATCTGCAAAATCTCACACAGCCACCAACTGAGTGGACTCCTATCAGCTGGGTTATTAAACCTGTCCGCAGGTCATCATAAATCAGCATCCATGAAAGGCAGAACCTGCTGCACGGAGCAGACCTCTGCGACAGGAAATAAATAAATCACAGAGAGATTTATCACCGCCTGAAACATCTATAATATTCTTAATGGAACAGCCAAAGAGGTGGCTGCTGATAATACTGCAATACCACAGAAACAGCACTTCCTGTTACACCGGCACCGTGCTGCTCCTTACAAGAATCAAGAAATAACACTTAAAAAAAAAATCTTCAAACATACACATCAAAGTTATATTATATAATAGTGGCAGTATAACTGACTTCAATGTATGCACATGCTCAATATACATTCTGTACAAAATCATCAATATTTAACAACATAGACATGAATGAATACTGTAGGTTCTTTTTCATGGCTGTACAGCGATTCATGTTACAACACATTCATAAGCACAAAGAATAAAATGTTTTTCAGTTACTACTTAGCGAGAACAATGAGTGTCGTGTGCGACTGGACCAAGGTGTCAGGAAGTCAGCGAGATCCATTTCGCTCATCACGTTTATCTGCCATTTCATCCAGGAGCGCTAAAAGATCCAGTATTTTTTTTTTCTTGCATTCAACACAACATCCACAGAGAAATGCCTGAGCGATGCATCTAACATTTTACAGTTTTCAGATCTCAGCCAACTAAACGTTTCACCTCTGACTTGTTTCCTGAACGAATCCTTTTATAACGGCCCAGAGAGGCAATCTGCATCCAAAGACCCCTTTACATTTTGCATGTACGTGCACGTTGCACTTTAATCTCGAGCAAGCTGACAGAACATGAATAAATTGATGTTACTGAATGCATTGCATTTTTAAGTTTTATGGACTCAAAAATAAGTTCTGAGAACTTCAGTATTTGAAGTCAGCGTTAGATGTCAGTTTGACTGCAGCTAAATAGAATAAGTAAAACATAAAGTAAAAACTGGTTTTCACCAGTACTTGTCTGTTCGCAGTATAACTCAAAAAGTTATGATGGGATTAATTTAATTTTGGAGGTGATCAGGAATATATTCTTGAACTGAGCTCTAGAAGAATGTTTGGCATATAGCAACATTTAACTTAAAACACTGAGAGAGTATGTTGACAAAATTTGGTGAGCAGACAGGTAATGTCTCAGAAAATGAGGGATTTTCTTTTAAGTTTGATCCAGATCTATTTTCTAGAATATATGTGCCCTTGGTGGAGGTATATGCTTCTGCCTTATAGATTTAAGATAAATTAAGTTGGTTAACTTGAGTCAAATCAACTTAAGCATCTATATATTAAAAGCCAAGTGGACTGTATGTGTGTAACTTCAATCACAGAGAAACCGGGGAGAGCTGACATTTGCTGTTTGGTATGATTATGTTTTTTGGGTGAAGGATGAACACTGTGAAAATGGAACATTAAATAGCACTAATATTTTTGGAGACATTAGGGCTATTGGGTAACAACAGTGAACAATGGATGTTGATATCACCATTAATCAGTCCCTGGTAACCAGACAAGCTCTGAACAAAGGAAATATCTCAACCTTGCCAGTTGTAAAACGTGACATCAACTAAATGTGCAAAATAATAAATACAATTATTCACAAAACGTTCGCATTTTAATTTCCTGCACTTTCAGTTAAAATCATCACAGAAACTTTGCATAATTTATTACCACTCTTGAAAAATCTCAGCTACCTATTTTATAAACACTACCAAATCTAGAGCCCATGGATCCCCACGAGCAATATGCTAGTATTAATACAATGTCCTAAAAAATTAAGCACATTGCAATATGATGCAGGGAAGCACTCAGGTATTGAACCAGGAATCTTCTGGTTTAACTACCTGGTCTACGTACCGTCTTACCCACAGGGACTGATATTACTGTATGAACATCTATATATTTCAACTTCCCTGTTTCCCTTAATGTCAACATGTCTGACAAAAGCCAACATTTAATCTAGGAGCTCCGTAGATGTTTTTGTCTTTCTTTCACTGAGGCAGACCCAGATGGTGTACATACTGCAATCAAACAATAAAAATGGGAAGAAAGTGTACTGCTTTGGGACAGTGGTACACGTGGTAATACAGGTTGTTCTCAAACTAGAAAATTGGTTACCAATCCTTCAGTATTTCTGAGTAAAAAACTTTGTTCAGAGTGTCAGTTCAGATCGGATTTGTTGGATATCTGAATTCACATACTGTCCTTATTATACATAGAAAGTGACCAGACACGGTGTGGTAATCCTCATTTTACGTCTGATCCACATTGGTTGCTATAGCCTGCCCCCCACATCACCAAAAGGCAGCTCACCTCATCACTCCACTATGGGGAAGAAGACATTCCTATCGTACATGTTGGCTTAGAAAACTTTACTTTTGGCTGTTGCAGTTGCTCAATAACAGATCTGATCAGCCTGTCAGATCCATTCTCCGCATGTGTAGATCCACCTTCCACAACACCAAACTAGTGTATTTCCTATAAGTATGACTCAAACACAAACTTCAAATGTCACAGACATAACAAAACAAATTTAGAATCAAATGTGAGGTTTTACACCAAACAGATCTGGGGGGAGCAGATTTGAACTACATTTCAAACCACCTACAAATGAGGCTTGAAACAGATCTGGAAAAAATGGATGTCATGAGATTTTTTTTACTTTTTAGAGCTGCAACACATGATTAGATTCAAATTAGAGATGCACATAAATGTAATTTTAACTGGCACTCTGAACAAAGCTATAGTGTTCTTGAAAAAGTCACTTAAATCCAACATTCTCAAGTCCCAGTTCCATTAGAAACCATGCACCACTGTGCCCTGATTTGTGTTTGAATATTATATTCTTTGCACATAAAATTAAGTTCTATGAATTTGAACACTGTAAGATGGAACACCTGAAAGTGTCTAAGTTAATTTATCCAGTGTTATTTTAGCTGTAATCACAGCATATATGTAACAGCAATTTAAAATATTTAAGTTTTGAATAACATGTTACTTTTAAGTAGAGCCTGATCAATAAGAACGATTTGGATGCTGATATATATATATATATATATATATATATATAACAATTTGTTATCAAACTCTTCTTACAGAGAAACAGAAGTGAGGCTTGATAGTTTAGTTTAAACATGAACATTATTATAAAAACTATAACCAACAACTAACAAATATACATCACGCTGCGTTTGCTTTTTGGTTTTTCATTTATCTTTGATGTCTTTTTAGTAGAATGCAATGGGCCCCAAATTGGCAGTCACTGTGTGGCACCACTCATCATTTGCATACAATAGATTTCCCATGTATTTTGGCTCCTCCTAGCTAGCAGCACAGCAATCACCTGTCTCTTGTCAGTGTAAAATGCTCACTGTGATTGTAAACGTGATATAGCTGGTTGCTTTGCCTCTGTTTCTTGTAGCTAATGTGACCAAGGGGTGATGGGGTTCCAGCCATGTCAGACCAGTTTCTGCTGGACAAACTATGTAATGGTACCATTTCCAATGGCCAAAGTGTTTTTCTGCAATGCTTATTCAGTAAAATATATTTTTTCATATCGGCAAAAATAACACTGATACACATTCGCGAAAAGCTCATATTGGTCAATATTATTGGCTGACCCATATATCGGCCGGGCTCTACTTTTGAGTACATAAAAAAAAATGACAGTCAATTGCATCAGTTTTTCTGAGTTCTGCCAACTTCTTTTGGATTCCAGTGTGTGTGTGTGTGTGTGTGTTCACATTTCTGTCAATGTAAACTGATATGATTTGTAAGGAACATTTATTTTCATGATCAATTACTCTGTAAATCGTTCATATTTTGAGAGGAACATTCAACAAATCTCCATTACAAGTGCACAAAGCCCGACTGTCTTCAAATATCTTGTTCCTAAAAGGGCATGCAACTAAATTTTCAGTAATATAAAACAGAAAACAAATTATTCTATTTATAAAGATGGAAGCAAACCTCATTGTTTATTAATGGTTTGGACAAATGTTTCTGTCAGTCCACTAATCTGTTCAGCTTGTATCATTTTACAGCACTTTTGCAAGATTTAAGTAATTCAAAAGCTAAGTGAATCCATCTTTTCATGAAAATATCTCTTTATTATCTGCTTATTATCAGTGCATTAGTTTCTGAAAACCTGATACAAACTTGTTTATGGCTGTATTACACTGAATCCTAATTTAGATCCCAGTCCACATCAAAATGTAATGGCTTCTTTCTCCTGATGATATTAAAGGCTTCAGAAGTCTCTAATAAATGTGTTAAAAGTGCGACGTAGAGGGGTCAGATGTCAGCTTTCTTCTCCTTATGTGACCCTCTCAGGTGAACGTATTAAAAGCAGATAAATCTATGGAGTTAAACTAATGAATTTGACTGCTTCAAGAAGCCAAATTTGATGACACCTGATTTCCCATGAACATATGTATGAAAACAAACACATCCCAAATGGATAGAGTTACAAAAAAAATGGGATGACAATGAAAATGAAAACCTGAATACTAAAATTGAAAGGTAGAACCTCTAAACAACAACTAGAACAGAGCTTTGAGCTTATGAACTCGAAACAAAATGATGCAACACGAGCATCATGTATCATGAAATTATTTTCATTACGCTTCCGAAGCTTCGAGCAGCCAAAGATCCCAAAGCTCAATAATCATGGTCTTCTTCACCAGCAGACACAGCTTAGTCCATAATTCTTATGATATATCGCCATCTACTGGTGATCTGTTTTAAATAATTCTAAAAAAACATGAACACCTCAGAGGCACATCTGAGTCCAGTAAACTACCTCTCATTCATTTATGACATCACCACACAACTATCCAATCACCTGTTTCCTGTTCATGGAGGATGTCCATATATGGCCTTTTACCTCTATGATAAACACCTCAGAGTTTTCATTGAAGGTATTTGAGGTATTCAGTCACCAGATTCAACTCTCCACAAACAAACAAACACACCACCAGGTCCTGGCCGTGTCAAATAAATAAATGGCTGTTATGGGAGTACGACACAAACATACTCGACTGTTAGATATGTGCAAACGATTCACACGTCAGCCGCTCCAGGATCCCAAAGCTGAACAACGTGAGCCGTGCACGGTGTGTGTGGAGCTGCGGGAGTGCACATCGGGCTGGTGGAGGAGGCTCAGGGCCGATGGAATCTGCAAACGCAAAAACAGCTTTTGTTCAGAAGGATCATGGTGACGTGTGAAGAGTACAAGAAACTGTGTGACATTTGGAACTAATCAGCAAATTCCCATTCAACTCCGCGACGAGCAGGTTTTGTTTACAATGTTTATTTACTCAGAGGAGCAGCTTATAGCAAGGGACTGATGGAAATCTGAATAACGTGCATCCCATTGCTAGAATTAGCATCAAGATGATGCAAAACAGGATTTAATACGGACTTGACACTGAATACATATTTATTATTGAATAATTATTTATTTAATAATTGTATTTATTTTGTTTATTTTAGGTATTTAATAATTAAAACCTGCAAATGAGACAGCAAGCAATAAACAAACATGAGGGAAATATTAAATTGTACATCAAGTGGAAGCAGAACTTTCTTGGGAAAAAAATAAAAGTTCTTAAGAAGGAAGGATACTGAAGGAATCGTCATCCAAAATCAATATATTGATAGACTGACGATATTCTATTTAATATATCTGCATGTTTTCATTGTTGCTTTGGATGTTTTAGTCAATAGTTTTTAACATGTAAGATAATAAATTAAATTCCAACATAAAATCTATATTTTTAAAATATGCAAATCAAACGAGGAATACAACCTTTTTTGTAATGTCTTAGTTAAGGGGCTGGGGGGGGGGGGGGGGGGGGGGTGCTGCAAAACTCAGGTACAAAATATTCCAAAACCACATGAGACACACGGCAAACTGATGAGCCTTTAACAAAAATGATCACTTTTTAGAGTACATGACTGATCTAAAAAATGCCCGAAAATATTTAAAATCCCCTCATGACGGTGATCCTCAAATGTCTAACAAACAGACAAAAATATAACATTTTATTGTACAGTGATATAAAACACATAAAATCCTCAGATAAACCAGAATATACACATATACAGAGAAAAAGGGTGTCACACAGGAATATGCTGCACCTTTTTTCTGCATTATCAGCTCTTTAACTTGGGTTTTTTGTGCATTGATGTGCTCTTTTTAATATTTTTATTTATTTTTTACTGTTGGAGATAATTTTGTTTAGTGCTTTGATTACTGTGGAAGTCCTAAAAATGGTAATTGTAATTATTAATATCAAATGACTATTTTGTTTTGGCATAAAAGTCACAGGACCTCCCAATGTAGTAAACAAATTGCAAATTACATTGCAGAAAATAAGGTATATAACACAGGTATATGAGGAATTTGGTGTTTCTTCTGTATGTTCTGCACGGGGATATGATATAAGCTTGTCACACATATTTAATCATTTATGAGAGAGTGAACCTGGACGTTATTGGCAATCGATAGCTGGGTCTAATAAACTGGAGGAGACCCAGATGTATATCATGTCTTTAATGTGCTTCGTGGAAATGGGTTTTGGGAGCAGGACTGTATTAATATTGATCAACAGGAGCTAATAAACAGCAGTATTTAAGATGATAAATTACTGATGAAGCATAAATGATTGTGGGAGTGGGGCTAAACAGCTGAGGCCGTGGACTGCTGGAGTACCTGGTGAACTGTTTGCTGTCTTCATGAACCTCCATCTCTCGGCTCTTAAACTCGTTCAGCTCCTTGCGAATAGCAGCCTGAGGGACAACGAGTGCACACCATGATTATTATTTCTCTACATTCTTTTTCCATTTGCCAAATCATAGTGAACGCAGCAGTGGTTTGTTCCCATCACCACAGTCAGATGTTCTGCTTCCTTAATCCTCAAAAGGACAGAATTTACACAAGTCTGCAACACTGCTGACTAAGTCCCCACAGTTACACTTAAACATTACATAAACATTAGAAATATTTCATTGTTCTGTGAGACCATTATTGTGTCGATGTCATACTCTTTTCATTTCTTAATAATGAAGATAACTGGATTATATGGGACATGAAACATTTGAAAGCAACTTTACCCCATTTAACTTGCTCACTGCTTTCACTTTTGATACTCTGTGTGCTTCTTACCCTGTGTGCTGCAATACAATGCTGCTGGAACCTGAATTTCCCTGAGGGAGTCTTCCCAAGGGATCAATAAAGTTCTATGTAATCTAAACGAAACCAGGCCATGAAAACACACAAAACGAGCCTCAGCCAACTGTCCATTTACTTTTGGTCTCTAAAAAAAGAGGAGAGTGAGTGAGACCCTTCGGCTGCTCCCTTGTTGGGGTCGCCACAGCAAATCCAAGGTGGATCTGCATGATGAACTGGCACAGGTTTTACGCCGGATGCCCTTCCTGACGCAACTCTACATTACATGGAGAAATGTGGCAGGAGTGGGATTCGAACCGGGAACCTCCCGCACTGAAACTAAGTGCATTAAGAACTTGGCCACCACCCCTCTCTAAAAAAGAGGAGACTACACAGAAAAAAAATGTTACATTTTCTACATCATGTATCGATTCTGATGTAATTACCCACAAAATAAAACTAACAAACTCATACTCATGATTTGTTTTGAAGTATAAAACACTTTAGTAGACAGTAAAAATAAGCAAGCTGATCTGTCGGCCAGAGAGCTCCACGCCCACGTGACAAATCAGACCTTCCTTCGTGTGAACAACAGAAGAACTGCTGCTTTACCTTTTTGGCCAAATTTTAACAATTGTCAGTTTAATGTTAATACCTGACTGGTGGCACACCTGAATGAGGTCATCAGGTTGCAGCAGAGCAGCGAGTGATGGAAATGTGTAGGTTTGGTGGCCCTTGAGGACCAGTATGAGAACTGCTGCTGTAGCTGGAAGTTCAAATTCCAAAGTCAGACTGATCTAGTAAGGATCTTATGAGAAGTAGCAATTGGAAGTAAAAGTTGATCTACTGGCTGCTGATGATCTGCGATCAGCGCACCGATGTTAAATTTATCAAAGTCCAAATGCATGTGGACCAAACGATGTGGACCTTTACTCCAGCAGCTCACCTTGTCAGCAGGGGTGAGCCGAGTCCAGGGTTTGTCCGCCCGACGATCGTAATCCTTGGCATCAGTTACCTCCACGTATTCGTTAAAACGCAGGATCCTGCGAGCGATGAGTTCTGCCACTGTCGGCCTCACGCTCAGCTGCGAGGAGAAAACATGACTAAGAATCAACAGTGACAAAGTTTATGTATAACATATGAGTGAATAAGCTTTAATTTTGTAGCATCTATGAAATTTATTTTAGTCTTTTCAACTTTATATGGAAGCGTATTGCATTCACTTGGTAAATGTATTTATTTATTTATTTATTTATTTAACTATTTTTTTTCTGGTTTTCTGACTGTTTCTTGAGTCACCACGTAGCCAGCCTGAATGCATTTCAAATGCATCATCCTGTATCCATGGAGCATATACCGTATGTGTCCAACTGATCCTGAAGAAAAAACTGCTATGTCTAGCAGATCTGAATGGGCTTTCCTTCTGAACAGCAGCAAAGTCCTCAGGTAAAGTCGACAAACTAATGATAATACCATCTATATGACTTAAAAACAGGACAATCTCCCAGTGTCTTAAACCCAGATCAACGTATAACATGAGTAAACTGAACAATGTCATGTTTGTTACCAAATCGAGCTCTCAATGAATGAATGCGTCTTCAAATGCTCTCTACACTAAGAAAAAAATTGGTCCGAAAAATAGAAGAAAAAAAAAATTCAGATAATCAGGAAAAAAATTACTCTGAAAAACCAACTATAAAAATAAGTTACTCTGAAAAACAGAAAAACTAAAAAAAAAAACACAACCCAGAAATAATTATTCCAAAAAACAGACAAAAAATTAATTACTCAGAAAAACTGAAATAATTATTCCGAAAAACACACAAAAATAAATTACTTAGAAAAACACAAATAATTACTCCGAAAAACAAACCAAAAAATACATTTATCAAGTGAATGCAATAGGCTTCCGTAATTTTAACCCAGAAGCTTCAGTGATCAAGATGTTACTTCAGTACCACCTGTGTCCACAAGATGGGCTGATTTCATCACATAAACCTACTGAACTTCTTTTTTTCCTGCCATCTGACATCATAAGGCGGAGCAAATCATTTACAGCTAAATATAGATTTGTTTGTTGGCGCTCCACAGTACCTTTCTGGAGAGTCTCCTTTTAATCTCCTGTTTGGCTTCTTGCTCCTCTGCCTCGTTCTTTTCTGCATACAGAGAACAAAAAGTTATTAAAAAACTAACAAGAACGGGGACACAGCGTGTGCAACACCTGCCTCATGCATTTGACACAGATTCATGCAAATTAATTCCTTATAATTCAGTGATATCATAATTCAACATCATTTATGAATGATTTTAGAGTTGCAACAATTAATTGATTAATCAATTAATCGATTAACTGACTACTGAATAGACTGTTGTTGGACTGAACACGAACTCCCAGCTCTGTTGCCGGCGTGGGGGAAGCAAAGCATTAAATGCATATTTGTCCATGACATGTCCAAGGAGTGACTCTCCATGCAGGCTAAAGATGACCTGATGCCCTCTACAGAGTCGGTACTCAACAGGTCGGACCGGACACGTCAGCACAGTGCTCATCTTGAAAATCCTTTATTTGTTTTTTGTCAGTGGATCGTTAGCAAAATTTATTTTCGTCAGATTGCTGTGAACACTGATTGTGAATACATGGAGCACTGTGACGTTAAAAACAAACCCTTTTCAGCTTTAAAAATGTGATTTTTTTTTCCTCTTTGTCAAAGTGACAGCAGGAGGGAAAACACACCCAGAGCACCGTATTACACCGAGACACATCTTCAAAAATGCTGCTTTTATTCACAAACAGTCTCCACAATAAGAAATTAAAGTATTTCCAAAACAAGGACGTCTTATTTGGACACCGGTGTGTCTGTGATGATGGATCTGGATGAAATGAGGCAATAACAGGTCAGATTAAAAGACTTTATTTAGTCTGTGTGCGCAGGTCTGCTTCACATGAGGCAAACGTCCATTTTTGTTCATTAAAAACATTGAAAATACAGGATCTAATGGCTTTATTACTGTTTGCGGGGATTTGTTTCAGATGGAAATAACAGGTTATGACAGAAACATTAAAATGTCTGTCAGGTTTCAGTGGAGTTTGGACAGGAACACGAGGCTTGATCTGATCTTTAATGTCCTCCAGAGCTCAGACCGATGGCCATCTGATATGGACACTTTGGTTTACAATAAATTCAGAAGTTCTCTGAGAGCTGCTGGGGACAAGCTGAGTGACACCGAGACCTCCGAGTGAAGGGACAAATTCTGGCAAAGTTCACTGAAAAAAGACAATGTTTGAACCAACTTAAAAAGTGTTACAATTTGTAAAAACCTGAATGAATTAAGTTGTTTGAACTTAATTCATTCAGGTTTTTACAAATTGTAACACTTTTTTAAGTTGGTTCAAACATTCTCTTTTTTCAGTGTTCACCTGCGTACAGTGTGCCTTTTACTGTTTCTAAATGCCTGAAAAATATGGAGTTGGTGGGTTTTTTTCTTTTCATGACGATTGGAGCAGTATGCTTGAATGTTTCTGGTGAATGAATGGAATGTTGCGTTTTTATAGTGTTACGCAATCTGCCTGAGAACGTCAGCTGTTCTTCAGTTTTCTTCCCAAACACAGCTATCATTTGTGTGAAGCACATTTTAGTCAAGACATTAAATATAGTTTCACACAAGCTGCATTCATTGTTGTAATATTGAATGATGGCAGAAATGTGTGCACAGGATTATAGATGACAATGGAAATGTTCTCGATTAAATATCGGCGTATTGTTCTGATTGTCACATCTAGGACCCGGTTAAGGGACTTTGTCCATGTTTCTTAGACCAGGTTACGGACATTTGTGGCAGTGTTATCCATGGATTCAGTCATGTCTGTGTATTTACATGGCGAATGCACGCCCACATTAACAAGCACTGCTCCACACGGTGCTCTACATGAGCGACTTTAAAGTACTCTGTGCGCATGCACCAAAAAATGTAACAACGGTCTATTAATTTACAACTATTTTTAGAATTAATTCATCCTTTTGAGTCATTTTATGAATCAAAATTCTTTGATTTCAGATTCTTAAATGTGAATATGTTATGGTTTATTTTACTCCTCTCTTGCAGTAAATTGAATCTTCGGACTGTGAACAAAAGGCATTTGAAGATATTACCTTGGCCTCTGGATAACACTGGTATTGCCATGTGGCCAATACCAAGGTGATGTGTGGCCTTGTATGACTGTTTAATGGTAATCACAGGTGTATCTTTAGGCAATTCTTAATATCCCCTATATATAAGCATTGGGCCCAAATTCTGACCTTAACCTGTGACCTTGACTTTTAAAGTATTTTTCTGAAAATTAAATCACTTTCTTCTTCGGTGACTCAATTATTCCACCAAGTTTGATCCAAACTGGATCAAAACAATTTGTTCAAATATGGACAGACAGACAAACAATGAAAACCCAAAACAATACTCCTGCATGCACTATCATGCAAGGGTGCAATAAAATACTATAATTATCATGTTCCTCGTCAATGCGGGCAGGTTATAACTACTGGTTATAACTACTGCTCTCAAAGACAAGTGCCAATCGTCCACAAGAACACAAGTCAGCACATTTGACCTGAGCTGTGGTCTGGTTAAATTTGGACAAACACGTGCACAGGTTGGGTGGCAATGGTGCATAACGATTAAAGACATGCTGTGTAGCTCTGGACTGGGAAATAGAAAAAAATATGACGTACAAATCTAACCCAACTTAAACTTTACTGTACAGTTTAAATGCAATTTTATTTTATATTAATCTTCCGTGCATCAGTACGTTGTCAGATGTGGCTCAGCAGAAACACAGCTGGACTGTAATTACAGTTCTTTTTCCAAAAGTCACTTTGATGCTTCTTTGCTGCATTAGGGTTATTTTTGTATGATGGTGCTTGAAATTGTGAACATGTCCTTTTACTTATCAAATTACAACTGATTATATTTTTTTTTAATCAGAAGTCCCTGTGCTGTTTCCACTGAAGACCAGCTGGTGTTTTGTGGGCTGTTTGCTACTATTTTTTCACTTATAGCATCAGTGCAAGAAATATTACATTATTACTCAGCCTTAAGTCAAGTAAAACGATTACTTTAATGTTTTAGGCCAAAAGCTAAATGACTGTTATACGTGTAATACTGCAAATGCCTCGTCTCTCCATCTGTGAAGGTTCTCACAAAATACATATATCCAAACCCTCCAGCAGGATAATGGGAGTACTTCATGATTTTAAAAGCGTTGATCTGCGCTACCGTTTTGGTACCTTAAGTAGGAGGAGGCGTATGTGTGTCAAACAGAGTATTTAATGTTTAGAATATGAAGATGTTTTCATATTTGTCTGCTTTTAATCTTTAATATAGTAATAATTACTGTATTGATAAAAAACAACTTTTTTGTAAGAACAAACTGAAAATGATTTGCCTCCTGAACTTTAGTTTTTTGTGTTAAGAAAAAAAAGGAAATGCAAGTGAAATGCGTGGGAAATAAATGCCATCAGATTAAAGACTCACACTTCTCTATCATGTATGCTTTTATGATCACAGCACGGTCTGCGATCTGGCACATGTGAATTTGCAAATTGTGAGTTCAAAAATTTTTTTTGTCATAAAAATATAAGTCACGTGATGTCTCAACATTTGTACTCAATATTACTGTATTCCTCTTTGATTTTCCTGAAGTTGCTGGATTGTTTTTTCCACCCTTTTTTGGGAAGTGTGC
This sequence comes from Thalassophryne amazonica, assembly GCF_902500255.1. NCBI lineage: Eukaryota > Metazoa > Chordata > Actinopteri > Batrachoidiformes > Batrachoididae > Thalassophryne > Thalassophryne amazonica. The sequence goes on along the minus strand of NC_047115.1, from coordinate 24,198,162 downwards.
GGCTTTTATGCCAAGCTGACAGACAACAAGCAAGACTACAATTTCAATTCTATTTATTTAAAAAGCACCAAATCACAACAAAGTCACCCCAAGGTGCTTCACATAAGGTCTACTAGCCTCACCAACCCCGATTTAACATGACCAGATTCTGACCGAAATGTATTAACGGTTTAATCACAAGTTACTCAGAACTGGCAAGTGCACACTTGTACCGCATAATTAAAGTGTTCATTAAGTAAAAGTAAGTCCCTTCGGCTGCTCCCTTGTTTTTACTGAGGGTCGTCACAGCAGGTCCGAGGTGGATCTGCATGTTGATTTGGCACAAGTTTTACACCGGATGCTCTTCCTGATGCAACCCCACATTACATGGAAAATTGTGACAGAGGTGGGGTTTGAATGGGGAACCTTCTGCACTCAAACCAAGCACACTAACCACTTGGTCACCACTCCTGCTAAAGTGTTCATTAAGTCAACTCAAATATTTTCATACTTAATATACAATCAAAAATTCTGAGTTTAATTTACTCAAAAAGCAGGAGCATGTTACATAAACTTGAAATATTTAAGTAGAACGTTTTCTTAAAACTTTGAGTTTACGCGACTCAGTCTTTTGAATTCATTTGAATATTCGGGTTTACGGTGCATTTTATGATGTACGAGGTCTGTGAGAAAAGTATCGTACCTTTTTATTTTTTTCAAAAACTATATGGATTTGATTCATATGTTTTTACGTCAGCCAAGCTTGAACCTTCGTGTGCATGCGTGAGTTTTTCCACGCCTGTCGGTTGCGTCATTCGCCTGTGGGCAGGCTTTGAGTGAGCACTGGTCCATTGCGAGGAAATGGCGGAATGATTTGGGCTTTTTTTCCATCAGAATTTTTTCAGAAACTGTTAGAGACAAGCAGCTGGAAACCATTCAAAAAATTTATCTGGCTTTCAGTGAAAATTTTACGGGCTTCACAGAGAATAAGGAGTATTACTACAGCTTTAAGGACGGCCCACAATGGCGCACGGCGCGCCGCGCTCCGAGCCGCCATCGAGAGGCAGAAAACACCACATCATTTCTAAACGGATGGCTGTGTGGAGCTGGGACCGTCGTGAGCAATTTCTATGGTTATCACAAGAGCTGGACATCAGCCATTTTCTGGCAGATTTCACTTTTAACAAGAGATTTTGTCATGGAAAGCCGCGCGGACGCTTCGCACGTCAGGACCGATTCGCTGATCGAGCGAGACAAAGGAACACCTCCGTTTCGGAGTGCCAGGGGACAAGTTGGGACATGCCTATCTCGGCTTTCAATGCTTACCAGCCCAGTTAGTATAAGAGAAATTGTGGAGAGCTGGGCATGCCCCAACTTGTCCCCTGGCACTCCGAAACAGAGGCATCTCTGAGTCTCTACGACACAGAACTCAGAGACATGAACCTCACTGCTGAGATGAGTGAATGTCTCTACAAGTTCAATACTTTCACTGCATACAGATGAGCATTTTGAGGAAAGGTTGTGAAATTGTCCTTTCCTGAACAGTGGCCATGGAAGCTGATAAAAGGCAGTTTTGCAAATCAAGTACCCACCATATTATCATTCAAAGTATCACTGCAAACTGTCAGAAAGCTCATTGCACAGAACTCAGGAGGTACTGGTACTACTGTTTTTGTTAAAATCTGTTCTCTCCTGCACATTCACATGCAGTGACAGTGAGAGCCACGGGACAGTAATCATCTTGACACTAGAGGATCCTTTGTTCAAACTTCCATCGGACTGGATCACAAATGGTACTTGGGTAATGTAGTCCATAATCCCCAAATTGAGCACCTTGCATAGCAGCATGCTGACATCAAAGTGTGTGCATGGGAGAGTGTGAGGCATCGGTGTAAAGCACTATGAGCTTCTTCTTCAGATGAAAAAAATCACCATAGAAATGCAGTTCATTGAAAGAAATGCCCTTTCTTGAACATTTATTTGACAAGCAGACATTGAAAGGCTTCTTCTCGAGTGCTGCCAACAGGGTATCCACTGATTCTACAGAGATCAGTGCCGCTAAGGCTGAACAGTATATTTCTAAATCTTACGTTTGAGGATGTTTCTCTGCTCCAGTTCCTCAGTGGTGGGTCGTTGGCTCAAACGCCTGGAAGGATGAAAGTTTGTTCATACATTACTTTTTTTTTTTTAATGGAGCAATTCTCCTTCCGAAACAACACCTCGTAAAACTTTAAAAACAATTTAATAATACCTTTTTAACTGAATTAATACCTGACTAGTTTGCAGCCAATCTGCTGTCGTAGTTCGTGTCTCTCTGTCTCTGAGCTCCGTGGAAGAATGTTTTTCTCCTCCAGTTCCTTCTTGCTGGGCCGGTTCCCCAGCTTGATGTTCAGCGTGTCTCGTCGGCGGATCTTGTTGGCGAGGGAGCCTGGAGCACAGATGCAAAATGAAAAAAGTAGTTACACACGTCGTGAGGCCTTGAGAAGCATCCACGTGCAGATCAGAGGTATTTTTTTTGACATCTTATCACAAATAAGTCACCTGATTGTGCCCATGTTTTGTCCTTTTCTCATTAAATGTATTCCATGTAATTTAATATAATTTCAGGTGGCCATTTTAACCTTCTTCAAAAAAGGGGGTGGGCTGATGCTTAATATGGTGTGTGTGTGTGTGTGTGTGTGTGTGTGTGTGTGTGTGTGTGTGTGTGTGTGTGTGTGTGTGTGTGTGTGTGTGTGTGTGTGTGTGTGTGTGTGTGTGTGTGTATACAGATATATGTAAAATCCCCACCTGGGCCCAATCAATTCCAATATTTAAGTGGTTTTTCCATCTTCATAGGCTTAATCATAGTGCCCGTTCCACGTTTTTGGCAACAGGCTGAGAATGTGTCCTGCTAACACCCAACCAGACAAATAAATTGGCAACTGCTGAAAACATAACCTACTTGGCAGCAATAATTGTCACCATCATGTTCCACAAATAAAGTCCTCACGGTCCATAAATGTGATGGAGGTGTTGATCAGAGTGTCATAAAGCAGAAAGGGCAGGCAGAAGGCTAGAGGGTTGGAACGGAAATGGCGTAGTTCCAAACTAGAGGTGTTTCAGTTTGCGTGGTGTGAAGCTATTTTAGATTATAAACATGCTTTATTGGCTACGAAGCAGGCGTATTATTCTGAATTGATCAACAAAAACAAGCATAACTCAAAGTTCTTGTTTTATACGGTGGCATTTCTTATTCATGGACAGCCACCTGTTGGTCATTCTCCTTTTTCAGCACATGACTTTCTGGACTATTTCGAAAAGAAAATAGAAGATATTAGGTTGAGCACATCTCAGCATACTTTGGTCCAATCATTGTATTCAGCTACTGAGCTGGGGACTACCACTGAGGTGCTACCTAGATTCACGGAATTTAACAGTATCTCACAAGGTGTGCTGACGAAACTCGTGATGCCTACTAGAAGCACAACTTTTTTATTTGATCCTATACCAACAAAATTGTTTAAGGATCTTTGGCCCATTCTTGAGCCGACTGTGCTGGAAATTGTTAACCTTTCTTTAAACCCTGGATCTGTTCCAAATTGTTTTAAATCTGCCGTGGTTAAACCACTACTCAAGAAATCTAGTCTTGATCCTGGTGTATTGGAAAATTATAGGCCGATATCAAATCTATCATTCTGCTCTAAAATTTTGGAAAAGGTGGTTTCACGGCAGCTTGTGGACTATCTTACTGAGAATGACCTTTTTGAGCCACTGCAGTCTGCTTTTAGAAGACATCACTCCACAGAAACAGCACTTATTAAAGTAGTTAATGATCTTCTGCGAGCAATGGACTCAGATACTACTACAGCATTGGTGTTGTTGGATCTCAGTGCTGCGTTTGACACAGTTGATCATCATATTCCACTTGATAGGCTAGAAAACTGTTTCGGGATTACTGGAACTGCTCTTGCATGGCTGACGTCTTATCTGTCTGGTCGTTCCCATTGTGTTTTGTGCAATGACACTACCTCTGACTTTAAGGGCATGAAGTTCGGGGTTCCGCAGGGATCCGTTTTGGGTCCCCTGCTTTTTTCCCTGTATATGGCACCCCTTGGGAACATTTTGCGGCGTTTCGGGGTTGCTTTTCATTGTTATGCTGATGATACTCAGTTGTATATGCCGATAGCTGCTGGAAATCCTGTCCACATAAAATCTTTACAGGACTTTCTTGCAGCAGTGAGAAGGTGGATGTCTAGCAACTTTCTACTTTTGAACTCTGATAAGACTGAAATGATAGTTCTTGGTCCAGCAAGACATCGGTAGATGGTATGTCACACCAGAGTATTCATTGTATAGAACGTCAATCTGTCTGTTTTTCCTTTGCATATTTTTTTGTACAAAAGCTTATTTTTTACTTATTTAAACTTTGTTTTTATTTGGGAATTATTTAGTGTTTAGTACAAAGAGTACATGTTTGTACAGAGACCAGTTAAAAACAAGATACAAATTCCTTTTGAAGATACGTGGCGAATAAAGGGTATTTTGATTCTGTCAAAAAATATGTCATGAAAACATTGTAACATTGTTAGAATAGCCTTAGCACTGGGTCACCCCTCTGAGTCTGGTCTGCTTGGGGTTTCTTCCTCATTATCAACAGAGGAAGTTTTTCCTCATCACTGTCGCCTGTGTGCTTGCTTTGGTAACATTAGACCTCACGTGAAGCGCCTTGAAGCAGTGTTCTTGTGATTTGGTGCTATATACAGTAAATAAAACAAATTGAAATATATAGAATATATTTTTTAAACATGGTGCTGCCACTTCATGTAACAAGAAGCAAAATTAATTTAATCAGTGGATTATTTATATATAATGCAACACTGCCTTAGCAAGCAGAAGCTAATGGGCTAGAAACAGATGGGCTAATGGGATAGAAACAGATGAAAATGTCAGCAGAAGCAGCCAGATGCATGGACTGCTTCAATCCGCAGATAATCATGTGCACTCTTAAATAAGTGTAAATAAACCTTTTAAAATGGCCAATTAAACAGTTAGCGTTGACTTAGCTGAGCTATACCGCTCAACTAAGGTATTCAGATCGGTGTACAGGAATAGCGTTCAACTGTCACATGTGTATACAATGCCACCTCATGGCCACAGATGACAACACAGTATATTTTTAGTATGTAAGTAATTTCAAAATATAAGTTACAGGACAAACCAAACAACTAAAAAAATGCTTATAGAAACACTTATAGTGTGGAACAAGTACAGTTGTTTTCCTGAATTAAAGCTGTATGGCCTTTCAAATTTCACAAAACTGATAAAATCCAAGCATTATAATGTAGGTTTTTTTTGTAACATGTTACAAAATAACAGCTCATTTTAATGAAAAGAACATATTGACCTGGGGGGGAATTCCATAGGGAATATTTTCTTTTCTTCCTTACGCCGTCATGCAGACAGACTGCAGGAGGAGGCGCGTGTGCGCATGTGTGAGGTTTGTGACCTGATCCACTTGCTTGATGCACATTGTGCACGCTAACATCCGTAAAATGTCTGGTAAATCACTTCAGAGGTGTTATCTGTTTTCATAAACAGCGCTTTTCTGTTTTAGAAGTGTTTATTTCTCACTAACTTACAAAATATATGTGAAACATATTAGCTTTATAAAGAAATAAGCTGTTTTGGAGCGTTTTCTGCCATCTTGGTTTATTCTGTTGGAGCTCGCAGCCAGTTGATGGCACACCGTCTCTCTTTATTACGAATGTCAGTTACAGTGTCCTTCCCAGCATTTCTTGTGCAGACCGCGGGAAGCCCCCGTGACATCGCCGCCAAAAGTAGGCCATACCATCCGATCGCATGAATTTCTCCCCTTCAGGGGGTAAAATTAAAAATGTTTCCAGATTGCAGGAATTTTGATCATATTGGCAATATCATATTGTGAATCCCTTATTTAAATGCTAAGGACTAAAATTATAGTGATGCCAAATTTCACATTTTCTGAGATGAATGGTGTCTATAAAATGTTTATATAAATATTTCTATTATGAAATCATTGTAACAAAATAACAAGGAGAATTCCTTTGCTATATGACTTCCAAAACTCTTGACATACTATTTGTGTACTCATCTTCTTCCTCCTCTCCTTCCTCCTCGTCGCGGTACACAATTGGCCCGTCAGAGTCGGAGTCACTCGTTTGGCTGTCTCTTGGCCTATCGGGGATCACCGTCACCTTGGCCTGCTCAGTGTTGACCCTGTTGCTCTGCTGTGTTGAGCTGCAGCACACAATAAAATAAAAAACAGATGAAACAAATCCTGACATGTTTGTTTTCATACTGTTATACAATTAATCGTGATGGTTTACCAATAAACTGATTCCTCCTCCTGTGCTATGTTGAGATCATTTGTAGCCCCAATGTAAAGTAGTTTGCAACAGATGACTGTGATCTGGTTTTACCTGGTGTTTAATATACTCAAGATGTATTCCAGGACTACAGAAAATTACCAACACACATGCTATAACTAGAGTTTTACCTCTGGCTGTTCTCAACAACAGAGTCTAATTCTTTCTTGTCTTCTTCTCCTCCCTCCCCTCCTGTCCTCCCCTGTGTCTCCTTCTGTGAACCAGTCTCTCCTTCTGTGAAGGAAGTGTCCTCTATAACTTTGTTGATGTGAGGAGAAAGGGCCATAGACTCAAGCGCAAAGCCAGGGTGGGATTCCTCATCCAGAGAAGATGTGCTGGGAGAGGATTTGAGTTCTGGACAAGATTGAGGGGTGACCTGAGGCCTCTCAGCCTCGCCCCCTGCACCCTCATGTGATGCAGGTGGGGTGCCTGAGGAAAGAGACAAGGAGTGAAGTGTCTCTGCCAAAGCCTTCTGAGGTATACAGGATGAGGCGTGAGTGTCTGATTTCTGGTTGGTCCTTAGATCCGTCCCGTGACCCTGTGCTGCTGCTCCTGCATCCTTCGATACACGGGAACGAGAGGTGGAGGCGGAAGACGAGGAGGATTTTGCACTTACACTTGTCTTCTTTGGATGGGATGATTTGGCTAAAGCAGGGAGAAGAGACAGAAAATTAGGCGTTGTGTTTGGGTGCACCGGTAGAACTTAAGATACGTATGAAACTGCAGAATGCCTTCAAATTATGAGCCTCGCTGTCTGTCTGCTGTTATATCTGCAACACTCAAACAGCGATTTCAATCAAACCTGGTGGATAAACTCAGCGGTCCACCTTCTCCAATACAGGTAATAGTCAAGATCAAAACTTCAACTTTCTACATCGATCTCCTCCCTCCTGGGGCTCATACATGTATCAGACATCTGATGCCAAGTGATGACGCCAAGCGAAGTTCAAATACTAGTTGGTAAAAGCAAAACACTGCAATCATCTGGATGCCTTGTTATCCAGGCAACATTCTGCAGGCCTGCCGAGAGCAACAAGCTGTCCAGCTCCTCTTAATCTAACAAAGATAAGATACACAGCAACATTTCCAACACAACTCTCTCTGTGGACATGAGATTCCCGGTTTAGTAAGTTGATATCTTACTAGATGTTGGTACAAAACTGTTCATAGTTTAAAAGCAGATGAGTCGTACGCTGACAATGGTTTTTAAAATAAACTATTTTAATTGCAAAAGTGGAATTGCAACATGTAATTTATTGTAACTTAAATGATGTAAGTTTTTTAAAATCTACAAACAAACAAAAAACCCTTCACAAAACGAATATAATTTGTATGGACATTTCTGAGTAGAATGGAGGTAAAGAAGTTAGAATGAACTTTAGAGAACAAAGCAAATCCTGTACACTTAACCACTTAAATAAATGCTTTGCTAAACATGTGTTATTGTGACTATGAAGGTCTCATGGCCTCCACTCAGTAGTAGTTGAACTGCAAATACTTCAAAAAAGATCCATGCAAACTGTTACCTTAATTTTTTAAGGTTGAGCAGTGCATTCTTTTTAAGAGTGTATATACTTTAAATAACTTAGCAAATATGGAGTGCAAATCCAAATCTTACAGTTTTCATATTTTCAAAATAAAGTGTGCTTCTGGTCTATGAAAATGAATGAGTGAGTGACTGATTTGGTTAAGAACTGCCCTTTTTGTTGAACCACAGGACAAACCACTGTTGTGCAATTATAGTAGAGAAGCTTGAATCTTCGACTGGACTGGGTAGCTTGACGTGAGCTATCCAGTCTAGTCGAAGATTCAAGCTTCTCTACTATGAAAACCAACTGAGAGCCTTCACAGAAACAATGTACAATTATGTGCTTTAACAATTGTAATGCTCAAAGCTTGTAAAATCAAGTTAAAACTGAGGGTTATCTTCCAATGTACACACAATAATACAATTGTATGCAAAAGTTTGGGCACCCCTGATAATTTTCATGATTTTCCTTTATAAATCATTTGGTGTCTGGATCAAAAATTTCAGTTAAATATATCGTATAGCAGACAAACACACTGATATCTGAGAAGTGAAATGAAGTTTCTAGTATTTAGAGAAAGTGTGCAATACTTATTTAAACAAAATTAGACAGGTGCATAAATTTGGGCACCCTTGTCATTTTATTGATTTGAATACATTTAGCACTAATTATTGGAACACAAAATTGGTTTGGTAAGCTCATTGCCCCTTGACCTCCTTACACAGGTGAATCCATTCATGAGAAAGGGTATTTAAGTGGCCATTTACAAATGTTTCCCCGTTTTTGCATCTCTTCTAATGAGTGGCAACATGGGAGCTTCTAAACACCTCAAATGACCTGAAAACAAAAACTGTTCAACATCATGGTTTAGGGGAAGGATACAAAAAGCTATCTCAGAGATTTCAGCTGTCAGTTTCCACTGTGAGGAACACAGTGAGGAAATGGAAGATGGCAGGCACAGCACTAGTTAATGCCCAAAGTGGCAGGCCAAGAAAAATAAGGTGAAGCGAAGGATGGTGAGAACAGTCATAGCCAACCCACAGACCTGCTCCAAAGACCTACAACATGATCTTGCTGCAGATAGTGTCTCTGTGCATCGTTCAACTATACAGTGCACTTTGCACAAAGAGATGCTGTATGATGCTGTAATGCAGAGGTAGCCTTTTCTGCGTACACACCAGAAACAGAGTCACTTGAGGTATGCTAAAGCACATTTGGACAAACCAGCTTCTAAGGTGCTGTGGACTGATGTATGTATAAATGTATTCCATGTAATTGAATATAATTGCAGGTGAGAGTTTAACCAACTTTCTTCTAAAAAAGGGGATAGGCTTATGCTTGGCCTTGGGCTCCCCAACAGGCAAATACAGTAATGTAAGCATCCAAAATAAAAGTAGGATGTGTGTTAAAAAAAATTCCCTGCTCTGTTAAAAACTACTCGGAAAAATTTTGAAGAAAACACTAAATTCCATAGGGGAGCTAATAATATTGTCCCCATCTGTATTTTGTAAACTGAAACATGTCTCATAATCTCTCTAAAACTTGTGTTAAAGGTACAGTACAAGGAAAAACATGAAATACTAAAAATAAAATTTAAAAAAGAAATTGGATAAAGATCTGTGTGTCTCTGTTTTGCTAAAAAAATTGCCTGATGAAACAATCTTCATAAAAGTTTGCATTAACACAGCATGCACCGTTTTTAGGTGCTGTGCTGCTTAGATCATTGATGTGTCAGAAGATCTTCTTGACATACAATGACTTAAAATTAGTGACCATGTCCTATCATGCTATTCATGAAAATACCATGCAAGGCACCTACTAAGAGGGGAGGAGGGATCATACATTTTCAGAGCAAAAAGTGGATGTGATACATTCCGTACTTGTGCAGGGGATCATTTCTGGAACAAGAAGTTACAATGAAAATATAAAAGCAAAGTATCTTTGTAGATACAAATGTTTGTTTTATTGCAACTGTCAAAACAATATATAAATACTAATGTGTTGTTTGTGGGGATCCACGGGCTCTAGATTGGGTAGTGTTTATAAAATGGGTAGCTGACATTTTGCAAGGGTGGTAATAAATTATGCAAAGCTTGTATAATGAATTGGAATGGCGTGCGAGTCCAGAATGTTTTTAGAACCCTAGACCTCAACAATTTTTAGAAGAGGAACTCAACCCTTTAATTTCCTGTCAATTATGTAATTTTTAGTGTTAATTGACTGTCTTCATGTATTTATCAATTGTTTAGGTTCTTGTTATCATATACACACTTATTATTATTAGCATTATTATTCTCAGTATTATTATTATTACTTCTATCACTACTAACCCTTACTTCATCATTTGATTTTTAAATGGACCACAACAGAAATAAGTTTTATCACTTTCTTGTGTCATCTGTGTATTTTTAATGTATTTAATATAAAGATGATTTACCACCCCCTGCTGGAATGGCGAGTGGGTCCAGTTCAGTGTTAGATAGTATCTGTAAAGTAAAAAGTAAGTCCCTTCAGCTGCTCCCTTGTTTTGTACTCGGGGTTGCCACAGCAAATCCAAGGTGGATCTGCATGTTGAATTGGCACAAATTTTCGCTGGATGCCCTTCCTGACGCAACTCCACATTACATGGAGAAATGTGGTAGGAGTAGGGGTGGGATTCGAACCGGGAACCTTCCGCACTGAAACCAAGTGCATTAACCACTTGGCCACCACTCCAAAAATATTTGTCCTATCAACATTCCGTTTTGGTGCCGCTCATCCTTAACCCAAAATACATCAGCATACCAACAGAAAATGTCAGCTCTCCACAGTTTCTCCATGATCGATGTTACACACATGCATGCATGGACGGAGAGCTTTTTGTCTTTTCCGCATTCTGCTGCAAGCAGGTGCTTCTAATTTTTGACATGCAGAAACAGAGAAGGTGGCGGAAGATATCAAATGCAATACACTTCTCAGTCATGGTACCGGCAACTTGACACTTAATTAAACTGACTAAACCAATTGAACTACAAAAACAATAAATCAATAACACAAGCAACACTGTTAAACTAACATGAACCATAATAACAATATTTAAACCCCCCAAACCCTGAACTCCCATGGTGCATTTCAGCACGTCCATTGTTTACTGGTTAGCTAAAATTGCTAATTTCTCCAAAAATATTAGTCTGATCAACTTTCCGTTTTTGCAGCATTCATCTACGACGCAAAATACATAAGCATACCAAACAGCAAATGTCAGCTCTCCCCGGTTTTGGTGTGATCAAAGCCAAACTCACGGACGCACGCACACACACACGCAGCACTTGGCTATTATAATATAAATATTGAAACCATGCTATATAATGCACACACATATGTATGTGCATTACCTATATTCTTATCGATTAAAAGATGCTTCAGCATAAACTTCAACAGTTGTTTTTAACAGCTATTCTATGTGATTTCTAACAAACACGAAGCACCTGAAGCAAAGAGGTTTGCCCCTAAGCTTCAGCAACATCCTAATATAAGCAAATATGCTTACATCTTGTAAATACATAAATTAATATGCTTTAAATCAGGGCAACTGTTCCCTGAGAACCTCAACCATGCAAAATCAGGTCCACACAGCAGCATGAGTGTGCGCTTCAACACAGAAATACTAAAACATCTATCAAACTGCAAACCCTGACTGTTGTAAGACATAGACATTGCAGGAACATCGAAGAGTGGACAAATGTTGAGAATGTAACTCTGCCAACCCTTTGTTTGGGCCGAGTGGAGCAGACCTTTAGCTTCTCATAATGACTTTTATGTGTTTGCTCACACAGTCTGACTGTGCAGGACAAAAAATTCTCACTTCTGTTTTCTCAGAACGCAGACTGAAACACTTCTACATTTCAAGAAATAAAAGACTTGTGAAGATCAGACACATGAAAACGTGCAACCATGAACACTTTAATAGGTAGTGGCTGCTCTGGTATGGCTGAGATACCAGATCCCAGGCTTGACGACATTTCAGCAAAGTGGACCTCCCCGATCCACAAAGACACAATAAATAATCTGAGAATCTACACAGCCTTAATCTAACACTAACCATGGTTGAAAACCCATTTTTGTGACAGTACTTTGCATGCTGTCACTGCCTTAACAGTCATGCTCACAGCTATGTGTCTGCTTGCTTTGATAGTTGTCCACTGGGGGGCGGTAATGCATACAGAACAAGAAAATGCATCATACATTAAGTGCAGAAGAAGCAGTCGAGGTTTTGAGAGGAGCCTGGGTGCAGAAAGTGGAGATAGAGGAGCTCCAGTCCATCCTTTTTTACGTCTGATAGTGTCGTGTCATACGTATTTTTGCGTTCTCAAATTCATATTTTTTGTCAATGTTTGACATAAACACACAACTGCTCAATTTTCTTGTTTACAGTGTCGTGGTTCAACCCTGTCGCACAGCAGAGGAGAGTTGGCTCAGGTTGCACGTCATTGCATCCAAAACCCTCTGCATTGTTTGATTACACATAGTTCTCTTTGAATTGGCCAGAAGTGATGCAAGCGTGCAGCGCTTGAGAGTAAAAACCAGCTTTTAGTTGTAAGACATAGTGGTTTTAAACACTTAGGGAGAAGACATCCTGCACAGGTATCTTTGGATACCACAGTGTGAAGCTGATGAGAGTCTACGAAAAGTCCTGGATGTGTTCAATACAGGTTACTTCCCCAGAGAAGACTAGAACCCATTTACAGCTGGGTGGACTGAGACAATGTGGACTAGGTTTCTTGTCCAAGGACGTAAACATGTAGTTTGTATGGGAAATGAACTCAGACCTAATGTTCACCCAAATATTTATCCCACTGAGCTGCCCGCACTGCAAATGGTGTGGTTTGTGTTAATTTGAAAGAAAATGCTGCAAAACACCAAATAAAGTCAACACATGGAATCAAACCCATATTGTGTGACTCAGAGCCTGTTACCTTAACAACGGCACCACGGAACCGGTGAGTCAAACTCGGACAATGGGTTTTATCGCACATTACTCTGTTTACATCACTGTTGGCATGTGAGCTACCAGCTCATTGTTGTTTTAAATATGTGGAATTGTATGTACAACCCCAAATCAGAAAGCTAGAAAATGCAAAATGCAAATGAACAGCAACAACAAAAGCAATAATTATTGACTTGTATTTCACTGGAGAAACTATGAACCCATATTTTGTGTTGTCATTTGTTAATATACATCAATTCTTGCATTTGAGTCCTGTAACACCTTCCCAAAAAACGTGGGACGGCGGAAAAGCAACATCCAAAAAAGGCTGAGATTTCCAGATTGTCAATAAATGCAAGAGAAATTTATTGAAATGTTTAAAAACAATGATTCTCAAAAAAAAGATTAGAAGCGATTTGTATATTACTCCCTCTACAGTGCATAATATCATCTAGAGGAATTTCGGTGTGTAAAGGTCAAGAGTGCAAGCCTAAGATGAACACCCCTGATCTCCTATGCCTTAGAAGGCACTGCATCAAGAGCCGTCATTCATCAATACTTGATATAACTACAGGGGCAGGGGATTACTTTGGGAAACTTTTGCCAGGCACTACAATACAGAGTTACATTCACAAATGCCACTTAAAACGTTCCTGTGCCAAAAAAAAAAAAAGAAGAAGACTTATACTTTGTCCAGGAGTGGTGTCAACTTCTCTGGTCTCAGGAGCATCTGGGTTGGACCATCACAGAGTGGAAACATGTACTGTGGTCAAACAAATCAGTATTCCAGATCATTTTTGGAAGAAACTGTCACTGTGTGTTCTAGGCCAAACACTAACAGGATCATCTGGACTGTTATCAGCACCAAATCCAAAAGCTATGGTCTGTGACGGCCTGTGGTTGTGTCACTGCCCTTGGCAAAGATAATTTAGACGTCGGTGATGGCTGCATTAATGCAGAAAAGTACACTGAGATTTTAAAACACTACATGTTGCCTTTAAGATGACATATTTTTCAGGGATGTTCATGAATATTCAAAAGGACAATGCAAAACCACATTCTGTACAAATTACAAAGGCACGGCTGTGGAAGTAGAGAGTATGGATACTGGATTGGCCTGACTACAGTCCTGACCTGTCCCCATTACAGAATGCGTGGAGAATTTTGAAATGAAAAATGCAACTTCAATTACTCGCTGCTACACGTATTTGATGGAACAACAGGACAAAATAACACTTGAATCACTTCATCACTTCCTCCTCAATGGCAAAATGTCTTCAATGTTGTGAAAAATAATAACATTGCAAAGTGATTTAGCATACCAATTTTTGGGGAATGTATTGCAGGCCTGAGATGCAAGATGGACGTATATTAACAAATGAAATAAAGTTGACTAGAAAAAAAACCTGGAATATCTTGGGTTCATACTTTCTACTATGAAACAGAAGCCAAAGCAAATGTCAGCATCGCTGCAGGGTTGTTTTTTTAATTGCCATTTTCCATATTGTCCCAAAATTTTCTGATTTTGGTGGAGATAATGTTTCAACCGCTGTTTGTTTGTTTGCTTTTCTGTTTGTGAACAGCCTGTAACCCACAATTTTTCATATGTCATTATGAAATTTTTACAGAGGATTCATATCCTGACAGGCAAGAACTCATTCAATTTTCAAGCTCATAGGTCAAAGGTAGGAAAAATTTTGGAAAATTGGAAAAATCCCTATCCTTTAATATTGAACGAAGTTTCAAAAATTCATAACTCTGTCAGAAAAGAGTGAATTTCTTTCATATTTGAGAGAGTTATATAGAATGGTATCCTTTATCAACTGACAAAGTTTGATCTGGATCTAATCCAGATTACAGATTTTGTGGCCATTTAAATTTAACATTGAAAACCCCTTTTAATGTTTATTTTACATTATATCTTAATCAAACATACGCCAGTCACTCTCATATTTGAAAGTGAGGTGCAGACTGGCACTCAGTATCGCCTGACAAAGTTTGATCTAGATCTGATCTCGAATGTGGATTTTGTGGACATTTAAATTTAATACTGAAAAGTCGGTGTGGTGTAAATTTTGCATTATATCTCAATCAAAAGTGCCACAATCACTCTCATTTCTGACAATGAGGTGCAAACTGGCACTTTCAATGAATAGACTAAATTTGATTCGCATCTGATCCATATTGTGGATTTTGAAGATATTTGATTTTGACATTCAAAAGCCCCTTTGATCTATATATATATTTTGTATTATATTTTAGCTTATGAAAAGTCACTTCTACAAGACTTTGACCTTGAAAATTTTTTCAAAGGTAAAAATTTGTGGAATTGATTACTAGTGTTCGCGAAGGTTTATGCACTACGAGCCCATTGCCCAAGTTTGGTGTTGTGATTATGTTTGGGGGAATGGTAGACAGTGAGTTTGGAGTACATTTTCCATGCAGGTATGCAGGCAAGCGGCGTACACGGTCACACAAACTTTCTCCAGTACCAGTGAGCAGATGTTTGACTTACCAATCCCATGACTAGTGTTGTTAGTGTCCCGAGAGTTAACTTTCGCTTGTGTAGATGAGGCTGGCTTGCCAACGGTTTTGGCAGCCTTTTTAGGTCCTGAGGCAGCATCTCTGTGCCTGGTTGTGCCTGTAGTGCCACCTACAGCTTTGGAAGAGGCAGGCAGAGTGGCACTGTGTTGTTTTTTCGCTTCAACTTCTCGAGGTCGCCCCTGGCTTGCCTGAGCTGTGGGTTTAGTATCACATCGCTCTGAGCAGACCAGAAGAAGCAGGACAACAGCATGTTTACAGGTTAGAAAGGAAATGACTCCACGACTAAAGAGAAGCAAAGATGAGCATGCAGGGAGGTAAACGGAGTGACAAATGAGACAGTGAAATATCAGAGGTGGTGATGACAAGAGAAACAGTGCTGGGGGACAGAAGGTCAGGAAGGTTAAATATCACTACACATAACATCAGAAGTATGTTATAGGGCAACGGGATTCATCGCCAACATGCTAATAAAAACAGTGTTTTTGATCTCCAATTTTGTAGTAGAAGCCATGAGATTTAAGTCTATCTATCTATCTATCTATCTATCTATATATATATATATATATGAAGTTATAAAATGTCCTAGATACATGTGTTCACTTTTTTGGCTTCACATACAGAAGGCAAATTATCATGCAGGCTGCTTTGTATAATATAACATGCCATGGGCCATAACCTGCTGGCTGATGTTACTGTATCTAACCCCAGAGCCTCTTGTTTGAGATAGATGTATTTATAGAGTTTGATCCAATTTTCCTACTGAGTTTTTCCAAAATAAATCAAGGCTACTGGAATTTCAGGCCTGGTGGTTAGAAAAATGAAACTGTACCCACTAATGTCACCCAACGGACACCCAGTGTGAAGGCATGTTTGTGTGTGTGTGTGTGTGTGTGTGTGTGTGTGTGTGTGTGTGTGTGTGTGTGTGTGTGTGTGTGTGTGTGTGTGTGTGTGTGTGTGTGTGTGTGTGTGTGTGTGTGTGTGTGTGTGTGTGTGTGTGTGTGTGTGTGTGTGTGTGTGTGTGTGTATGCAGCAGGTGTGTATCTGCCGTGCATTTGTGATTATTGACAGACAGTCTCTAAATGGCCAGGGGTTCAATGCTAACAGGGTTGGGATGAAAACAGTAACAACACTTAAGCAGCATCAGACTCCAGAACAGCAGGTTCTCCTGAGGGAGAGAAAAGCATTAGGAGATGGCTACTGCTCAGCTGGCTACAGGCTGAAATAATGGGCACATCTATTTGAACACATTAGAACTGTTCAGAGACAAGATGATTTCATATCAACCAGACCCGTGCACCAAAGCTGCAGACACAAGTGCATGTAGGCTGTATGTAACTGAAACTTTAAAGGGCTGCTTGACACAAGAAGCACATTTTGATTGTTTGATGTCAAGTGTGGTGGTGTGCAGAAGCAAAAATACAAAAATTATGTTACTGTCCAAATACCTGTGCACTCTATACTGGATATAGGTATGCCCTAATTATAGTTTTGCACCTTGGATTTTGGATTATATTCCAGTTCATGGATTTGTCAGTTAGTAGACGTCATTCCCAGGCCAGTTTTTCCTTAAACTGTATTCCATTGCATGTCACTAGGTACAGTTTATTAGTCACAGGAAATGCACATTTGTAAGTTAACTGTTAGGGCGTGCTGTGTAGGCTTCCCTAATTAAACCTGATAACTTAATTGGTACAAAGCCAAATGCATTATTCTACAAAGACAACAACCATGAGGTAATTTCCAAGAATAAATAAGTTGGTCAGCAGGATGTTCTTGTAAAACCATGGGATAGGTCATCTGTTCATGTTGACAACATGCCAGCAAGAAATGATCATCATCCTAAACTGACATAAACTTAACTCATCTGCACACGACACACATCTCCCTCCCTCCATCCCTATTACCCCCCCGCCGTGTCTCTCCGCTCCCCTCACCCTGGCTTCCTCCCTGCCACCTTGAAGGCAGCGTGGTTTTTACTGCTGCAGCCCTCAACTCCCCAAGCTGGGCGGTGTGGGCCCCTCCTGCTGCAGCCTTCACCCACTTTGCCTCAATTTGGATGATGGACTGCTTCATGTTTAGTGCACATAAACAATGTCAAATGTATATGTGTTGTCTTTAATTCTGATGAGTGCCATTATTACATTCAACTAGTAATAATTGTGGATTAATTGCTGTATTTTGTCTGAGGTAATTGGAGTGTAAAGTAATTTTATTGTTGTTGCACTCATGTAATGACAATGACAATAAAGCTCATCTTATCTTATCTTATCTTATAGCTTCCTCAATCAGCCCTGTGATCCAAATGCAGAAACATTTAAAACTACTGGGTGAGCAAAAGTTAAACAGTCGCTGATCCAGAGGCAGACTCTTAAAATTACCAGGTGTGTCTTCGGTGCTGACGGGTGCAGATGCCTGCTCCTTCAACAGTGGGTCTGATGACTCAATGTGAACTCTGACCTCGCCTGACGTCACACTGGATTTTGCATGGCCATTCAGATTTTCACTGCTGATCGTTTCCTCTATAAGACAAGCAAACGGATTGTAAAGTTAAGCTGATCTCTGCTACAGCAACATGCAAAGTGCAAAAATCGTGAAAATAAATATTTGGATAAAACACTTTATCTTGGATTTTAATTTTAATTTAAAAAATGTAAATAAAATCATGAAAAGAATAGAGTGTACATCCAACAAATGGGAAAGTCTCTTTGTGTGTCACAAGGTTAAAAAAAGTACTGAAAAACACTAGACAAAGAAAATAAAACATGCTGTACATGAATATAAAATCTGAATAATCATGTTAACACAAGGAAGAAAGCTCATCGGAGGCTAAATAAACTTCAGGCCATCTGAGCCGCCGGTGTCTCTGTGGAACCGGAATGATCAGCATGTGAAGTTGAAAAGTACCGTGCACAGCAGCCAATTCCCTGTGGCCGTGGGAGAGGTTTTATTATTTTAATCTTCATGTGACGAGGTCATATGATTGGTATTTACCTTCGCATTTGTCATCTGGCAGGACTCCTCAAAGTGTTTTCAGATAATGTACAGGAAGCATAAAGGAATGAAGAGTTTTTGAAAAGGAAAAATGCAGTGAATTTTGATGCTAACTGGGATTCGGAAGTGGTGTGTGTGTGTGTGTGTGTGTGTGTGTGTGTGTGTGTGTGTGTGTGTGTGTGTGTGTGTGTGTGTGTGTGTGTGTGTGTGTGTGTGTGTGTGTGTGTGTACTTTATGTTTACAGTGAAATATACCATTTTCAAGATTCTGATCAGCTTTTGTAAAACTAGATCCTTATCCTGAGGCATCCTGTCAGTCCTTCAGTACATATAAGGCTCCTTGAAAAAGTACTTTGCAAACTTTTTTCTGTGTAACTTTGTGTGCGCACACTAAAATTCAGTAAAACATAGAATTATTAACTCATGCACTTACAAGCCATTTCAAGTAGGAAAACACTATTTATAAGGGGTGGGAATAAAGAACGATTCATAAGATTTTAGTCAACTACAACTACAAGAGAGTTATGATCTTTAGTCAGTTGAAAGTGAAACCATTCAGATGGGGGAATTATGACTAAAACTAAATGACATTTTAGTCAAGACTATGACTAAACACTGTGAAATGTAACACTGATTCTAATTCTGACTAACGTTTTGTTGATCTAAACCTCATTCAAGATTTTATTCATATATGTATACTGCATTTATATGTCACATGGCATGATGCAGTTATGTGTCCCAATCCAGCCCAGTCTTGCTTTTTTTTTCATGCTCCCATCACGAAATAATAAAAATTTTCGTGACGGGTTTTTTTTTGACTCACTATTACTAACCCTACTCCTTCCCCTAACCAGAACCACCCCTGACACCCCCCGCCCCGCTTCACTTTTAATTTCGTGCAGCCATCACGGAATGAATTAGAATGAATTTGTGCTGCCATGACAAAAATGTGGCGCTTTTCAACACAATATGACCAACCAATAGATTAATGTATATTTTGTGCTGCTGAATCACAATTTGCCATGAGACTGGGTTGCCCAATCACTACGCTGCAGGTAGCTCAGTGTTTAAGGAGCTAGCGTGCCAATATGTAGACCTGGCTTTGAATCCCGCTTGTGCTACCTGTTTGTGTTGTTGAACAAGGCACTTAATCGCCATTGTCTCAGTCTACCAACTAACAATTACTAGGGATGGGTATCGAGAACCGGTTCCTTTTGGGTATCGTTAAGAAATTATTCGATCCACCGACATCAATAAGCTTTGTGCTTAACAATTCTGTTATCGGTCCATCAGAGTGGCCGTTGTTTTGGGGGGTGTTTGTCAGGAAAATGATAATTTCTCTACATTGATTACAGACCCTGCAGCGGGTCCATAATCAACTTTTCTGCAGCGCGGCTTTGCTTTGAACCTTGAACCAATCGAAGCAGTGGTTCGCAGATTGAAGCAATGCTTCGATCTATTGCTTCATTTATTCTTTCTTTCTTTCGCTTAATTTTCCCCCGCTAAAACCCTAAAGAGCATACGTCTGTGAATATTATTTACCTTTTCTATGTTAAACCGACTTGTTATGGTCTTCTGAAACAGTTGATAGATGTATTTTATAACTTAAAAACGGGAGCGATGCTAACATGTTAGCGTGTCTATGGCATTTTCAATGTTAAAAGTTAGCATTAAGCAGTTGCAGCTGTCATCACGTTCGGGTGCATTTGTTTTCAAATTGTAATATTTCTTAAATTTATTTTTGTTTATATATTAATAATCTAATGATTATTATATACAATATATACTTATTATATACAATTTTAGAGAAAGAGACAAAAAGAACCTGAATAGAAACACAATAGAAAATATAAAAGCAACTATAATAACAATAACATAAATAAATAAATACATACAGAAATAAATAAGTGTTTCCTGTGAACACCTAGTGACTCTTACACCTCCATTTCATCCCTGTCTTATTTAAGTTTAATGACAGTTTGTTTCTGTCAAACCATATTTTCAATGTGTCAATTTCTTCAGTGATTTCCTCCAGAACTATCTGCCAAGCTAGAAAACTGCTGCATCCTAGTAAGAGTAGAATACCTCTGGAATGAATCTGAATAAGGAAAGTTGTTTTTTTTTCTCACCTAAATGGATGCTGCACTCACTCCAGTTTATTGTCTGGAATAGTCCCAGATTGCATTTCAGAGCTTCTAGAACTGAAACATTTTCGTGCAGGTGGTGTTGGGGGGTAATTTTGGGTTTCAGCTTTTTTTGTTTTTCACCACTTTCATCCTCCTCATTGCAAATCCATAAAATATAATACATTTATATGTCAATTGTGAGTCACTTTTGTGCGGATTAAAGTTACTAACTGGGACTCCTGTCTTGTTGCGAGAAAGAAACGAGAATCGTCCTCCGTTCTGTTCACACATCTCCAAACGTTGCGCGGCTCTCTGAGTCAAGTTAGAACGATAGAGTCCAGTCTGAATTAATAACTTCAAAGCGAAACACCGTTTTGTTTATTTTTATTTATGTCCAGAGATCAAGGATACAGTGACCAATTTCATATTTATTTACTTTAAGACTTAATGAAATACATAGAAAACCTGTAACGCCTACTTTTAGTACAAAATTCACAAGAGGTATCGATAAGGGAATCGATAAGGAATCGTATCGATAAGCAGAATCGATAATGGCATCGATATCAATAAAATCTTATCAATACCCATCCCTAACAATTACTTTCATAATTGGTCGATATTTTCTCAACCAATTAGTTGTTAGGTCAATAAATAACACTGGGCAACACGATTTGTTTTGGAGCATGGAGTTTTTCGATGGATTTTGAGTAATTTGGGGGGTGCTGAATCCAAATCTGGTGTTAGTTTGTTACCAATCACATCACATTTTTTGAGTTATGTAAACATATTTCTCATATCAAGCACTGAAGCAAAAGCTGCCGTCTCGCACACCTCATCGGGGCCATAAATGATATTACGGCTCTTGTTCACATTTCACGAACCTGGTTTAAAAACTATGCTTTTGAAGCTGCTTTTGTGCACAATTAGTGGCATTAAACTCATGAGTAAATGAGCAACTTTTACATAAACCATGAATACAGAACATGCAGATTGTACAAAAATGTGACGTGAGGACATCTGAGCTCAGATTCAGATTCAGCACCCCAAAGTGACCATAAATCAGTTGTCAAAGTCCATGCAAGAAAAAAATGAGCAGAAAATGGTGAAAAATGTTGATCAGTGTTTTTCAGTGGCCAAGATGGTGCCTCCAAATGTCCTGTTTCCTCCACCACCCAAAGATATTCAGTTTACTGCCAGAGAGAAGTAAAGAAACTAGTAAACTCAACCAGAAAGTATTTACATTTAAGTAGCTGAAATTAGACACAAAATATTTAAATAGATGATGAAACCAGATGTCAATTAATTTATTAGTCAATTAATCAATGAGTTGATTCATTGTTGCAGCTCGACTGAAAGTCCTTGAGTAGCTGGGTGACTGAGCCTGACACGTGTGTCGTGTGTTTCATATACTGCTTCTCCTCTCGGTCGCGGCTGCACTCTGATGACTCTCGCTGCTCTTACACATAAATCAATGTTGCTGATGTAACTGTGGATTTGAAGGTACAAATTCAGAGGGTATCGGATGTTGCAGAAATCCTAAAGGTCACTGAGATGTTCTGAGATTTTAGAATATGGAAACAAAGCTCAACAGTTGTGTTCTATGCTCACACGTCCACACACACACACAGGTAAAAACCTGTGTGTCTTCACGAGTGAAGAAACACAATAAATGGACCAACCTTGGTCAGGGATGAGGACTCCTTTCCTGATGAGCTCCTCCCTTGTCTGTCTTGTTGAAATTTTTCTCTCAAGAACTAAAAGACAAATAAGGTCCAGATTAACATCAAACTATTACTCTTTATGGGAAATTGTATTTCTGCAACCTATTGTAAAAAGGAAGTAGCGGTAGCCTTCGTGGACACCAGAATTAGTTTTGGGAAATGGAACAAAGAACCCAACAACTGGCAAACAAGCTCATTTCAAGCTCGTACATGAAACTCCAAAACTACACACATGTTGCGAGAGACAGAGTAAGAAGGAAGAAGTGTCTGCTTTGATGAAACTCAAACAAAAATAATTTCAGTAGGGTTGTGTGGGCAAGTGAATGGGTTATTTGAGTTTTAGAACACAACCTCCATGAAACAATGCAAAAATAATGGTTAACTTGTCTGATTTTGGACATTTGTGTACAAAAATGAGTGCTGTCACTCACTTATTACTCATTTCTTGTTTAAATTCCTACAAAACCCCTTCATAAAAACCCTACATTTCTCCCTATCCCTCTTACTGAGACCAGCCCTGCAACTAATCCATCATCGATCCACTATTCCTCTTTATCCCAGGAAGGACACAAGGTCGAATATGCTGTGGTCTCTGAAACAATGTTTTTGGAACATGGAACTCAAGTAGGAAAAGCTCTATTCCACTTTTTCGTGTCCAATATGATGCTGATACAGAAGTAGTCAGTATCTGTGGATACCAGTTCGTCCTGCCCTTTTCTTAAAACAACTAATGTCTGGATGCACAACATTTGTCTGGATGCACTTTGCCAATCTAGCCATCTAACAAAGCATCAACTCAAGCTGTGAAATGAATATTCTACTCACCTAAAGGAAAACACATGTAGAATAGAAGACTTGGGTCAGATCCTTTGTTTTTTAAGTTTCTGATTTTCAATCCAGTAAATTTTACCAATATTGGATCAATTCCAATCCAAGATATTGGATCAGTGGACCCCTAATTCCTTCCTTCCTCGAGAATGGTTGGTTGCCAGAGGTAATGAGCCCACACTAAAGTTTCCCATCTTCTTGCTGAGCCGTCTTACAAGGCTTGTGACCCTCATCTGACCAGTTACTAATATTTAGCCTTAACTGGGGCAAGAGTGACAAGTGCTAGAGTATATCCACACCAGTGGGCCTACACACAACTTCTCAAAGGTGCTTTGTTCTCCCAAATGTCCAACAATTTAGTCTGGGAACATGAGTACCCAGTTGTTGCAAAACAGAGAGGCAGGGCAGGAGTCTTGGTGGTATAGAGGCTCAATATGTCAGTGTTGGGATCAGTGACAAACCTGAGAGTGACACAGACCAACCAAAAAAAAAACCCAAAAAGGCAGGAACAAAGTATACTTAGAAAAAGGCAGAAATCAAATAAAAACTCTGAACAAACTACAACAACACTCACAACGATGGAATGACAAGGCAGTTATCCACAGACCTCAGGGCAAGTTGTGACTTTTAATAAAACCCAGATGTGTACAAGCCAGAGACAAAAAAAAGAGTGCACACCAAGAGACACTCAAGAAAAACAACATTCACAAGGAAAAACCCGAAGGACGCATCCAAGGAATCCACACAATATATAACTAAAGTAGAACTCAGGCAGAAAAAACAATGACAAAACATCAGAAAGCACAAAGACAGATGACAGACATGAAAAGCCAGTCATGACATAACCAGACATAACCAGATTTATATCTTAGCCTACTAGCCATAACTATATTTTACAACAATTCTACAGACTAGGTAGATGTCTATTTCAATCTTTTTCTGTAGGAACATTTAGGTTTCAGGTACTAATTCCTATAATATTATGTAGTTATTATATTTCTTGTATACGTTGTTTACTGCCCTGTTTGTGTAAATGTCACTTTATGTATGTGCTGTCCATATTCTTGAGCCGCTTGGGTGAGTAGAGAGAGTTCCCATGGGATAAAAAAGCTTTTAAACCTACCATCCCTGGTTCTCAAGACCAGGCACCTAGGCGGCTCTGTCCCTTCTTCTTTCTTCTTCTTTTTTTCCCTTTTTAAAAAAATATTTAGGAGTACCTTAGTATACCCTAGTAGAGTTCCACCTTAGATTTGGAATGTATAATAGAAGATATACCTTACTGAATTTTCATGAAACCCAAAGTGAAACCTCCCAAAAACACTATCAAGAGAAATGACACAGTTAGCTCATGGCAGAAACCACACATGCTATATTTTACAGGCAAATCAAAACTACTTTTTTTAATTACGTCCACCAAGGACGTAATAAAATCATCGTTTATTTATTTGTCTGTCTGTCTGTCTGTCTGTCTGTTAGCAGGATTACGTCAAAACTACTACACGGACTTGATGAAATTTTCACCACAGATAGATATTAGGACATGGAAGACTCCACTGAATTTTGGAGGTGATCCGGATCCAGATTATGGATCAGGAGTTCATTTACAATCCGGGCCACGATGTGAATCACATATCTTTAACTCTGAGTCCTTGTCAACCGTTGGCGGATATCAGAAATCTTGGACTGCTCTTATTGATCTGGTATGTCGATGTTCACAAAGTTTAAATGAGGCCAAATATATCCCCTTTTAGCTTGATAAGCTATAATATGCTAGCATTTATTGGTTTTGAGTTATTGCACTAAACAAATGAAGGGATGGGCTAATAATCTGTCCATCTGCCTTTCTGTTCTTCCGTCTGTTCAGTTACTGCATTTCCCAGTGTACAAGCCTAGGGTTTTCCAAAGCCTAGGTATATACAGTAGTGTTCAGAATAATAGTAGTGCTATGTGACTAAAAAGATTAATCCAGGTTTTGAGTATATTTCTTATTGTTACATGGGAAACAAGGTACCAGTAGATTCAGTAGATTCTCACAAATACAAGACCAAGCATTCATGATATGCACACTCTTAAGGCTATGAAATTGGCCTATTAGTAAAAAAAAAAAGTAGAAAAGGGGGTGTTCACAATAATAGTAGCATCTTCTGCTGACGCTACAAACTCAAAACTATTATGTTCAAACTGCTTTTTTAGCAATCCTGTGAATCACTAAACTAGTATTTAGTTGTATAACCACAGTTTTTCATGATTTCTTCACATCTGCGAGGCATTAATTTTGTTGGTTTGGAAGATTTTGCTCGTTTACTAGTGTGCTTGGGGTCGTTGTCTTGTTGAAACACCCATTTCAAGGGCATGTCCTCTTCAACATAAGGCAACATGACCTCTTCAAGTATTTTGACATATCCAAACTGATCCATGATACCTGGTATGCAATATATAGGCCCAACACCATAATAGGAGAAACATGCCCATATCATGATGTTTGCACCACCATGCTTCACTGTCTTCACTGTGAACTGTGGTTTGAATTCAGAGTTTGGGGGTCGTCTCACAAACTGTCTGCGGCCCTTGGACCCAAAAAGAACAGTTTTACTCTCATCAGTCCACAAAATATTCCTCCATTTCTCTTTAGGCTAGTTGATGTGTTCTTTGGCAAATTGTAACCTCTTCTGCACATGTCTTTTATTTAACAGAGGGACATTGCGGGGGATTCTTGCAAATAAATCAGCTTCACACAGGCGTCTTCTAACTGTCACAGCACTTACAGGTAACTCCAGACTGTCTTTGATCATCCTGGAGCTGATCAATGGGTGAGCCTTTGCAATTCTGGTTATTCTTCTATCCATTTTGATGGTTGTTTTCCATTTTCTTCCACGCGTCTCTGGGTTTTTTGTCCATTTTAAAGCATTGGAGATCATTGTAGATGAACAGCCTATAATTTTTTGCACCTGTGTATACGTTTTCCCCTCTCCAATCAACTTTTTAATCAAACTATGCTGTTCTTCTGAACAATGTATTGAACGTCCCATTTTCCTCAGGCTTTCAAAGAGAAAAGCATGTTCAACAGGTGCTGGCTTCATCCTTAAATAGGGGACACCTGATTCACACCTGTTTGTTCCACAAAACTGACGAACTCACTGACTGAATGCCACACTACTATTATTGTGAACACCCCCCCTTTTTTAGTTTTTTTACTAATAGACCAATTTCATAGCCTTAAGAGTGTGCATATCATGAATGCTTGGTCTTGTTGGATTTGTGAGAATCTACTGAATCTACTGGTACTGTTGTGTGGGCCGCTGAAGAGGAGGTACTGCTGGCCCACCACCACCAGAGGGCGCCCTGCTTGGAGTGCGGGCTCCAAGCACGAGAGGGCGCCAGACCTAGAAGAAGTGACAGCTGTCATTCATCCCCTGCCCCAGCTGTCACTCGTTCATCATCATCACCACCATAAAAGCCGGACTGCAACTCCACCTCCTCGCCGAGAAATCGACTACCATTCCTGAGGTAATCCTTCTCTGCAGTATTTGGATTAATCCACGTTATGATCTCTGTTTGCAGCCGTTTATTCCTGTGGGACAGTTTTGTCGGAGTGGCGTGTTGTGGGAACCGCGACGTCTTCGCCTCCCACTCCCTCCAGATAAGTGACTGACAGGAGCTGCTTGAGTGTATGATTGGAGGTGGAGGTGCTCCCTCCCATCAGTGTTGGACTGTGTATTACTGAGTGTGCGGACTCACACTCACACATCCTGTTTTTGCTTTCTGCCAGCAGTGCCAGGGTCGACAGCCGGGAACAGAGGCCACCTGGGGACTCGGGACTTGGCGGCTCCGGTGTTCTTCAGACCGTTGGTGGTGGAAGCCGTGTGGAGTACGGCTTCTCTCTCGTCGGGGGGGTCTCCTATCTTCGAGCCTGCCACACGTCATGTGGTGCTAATTGACTGTGCATATTTTCTGTGTCTTTTCGTTGTGTAGCGTCACAACATTAAATTGTTACCTTTTGGTTTAGTCATTGTCCGTTCATTTGCGCCCCCTGTTGTGGGTCCGTGCTACGACACCTTCACAACAGGATTTCTCGGCCATCGTCATGGACTCTGAGGGGCGTCAACCCGAGCTTGAACGGCCAATGGAAGAACCAGGAGCACAGGCGTCAGCAGGAGGCGTGTTGAGTGAGCTGCAGCAGATCTTAACCGCCTTCACGGCTCGGTTAGACTTAGTGACCGAGCAGAATGTCCTCCTTAATCGGAGGGT
Source organism: Thalassophryne amazonica (assembly GCF_902500255.1). Classification (NCBI taxonomy): domain Eukaryota; kingdom Metazoa; phylum Chordata; class Actinopteri; order Batrachoidiformes; family Batrachoididae; genus Thalassophryne; species Thalassophryne amazonica. The sequence goes on along the minus strand of NC_047115.1, from coordinate 24,170,848 downwards.
GGAGGCTCTCACCGCCAGGGTGGAAGCGCACGAGCAGGGCGCTGCTGCAGCCGCTCCTCTGGCTGGTCCTGGGCCTGTATCAGACGTTCCACTGGTCGTTCAACGAACCCCCCCACCGTCCCCTGAAGCATACATAAGCCCTCCGGAACCGTACGGGGGCTGTGTCGAGACGTGCGCGGACTTCCTCATGCAGTGTTCGCTCATCTTTTCACAGCGCCCTGTCATGTACGCATCAGACGCTAGCCGGGTGGCTTATGTGATCAATTTGCTTCGAGGAGAGGCACGCGCATGGGCTACGGCGCTTTGGGAGCAGAATTCACGGCTCCTAACGTCTTATACTGGGTTTGTACGGGAGTTCAAACAAGTGTTTGATCATCCCAACAGAGGCGAGACCGCTTCGAACGTGCTGCTGTCGATGAGACAGGGGCGCCGTAGCGCAGCCGAGTATGCAGTCGACTTCCGCATCGCGGCAGCGAGGTCCGGCTGGAATAACGTTGCGCTCCGCGCCGCCTTTGTAAATGGACTGTCACCGGTCCTCAAGGAGCACCTACTGGCTAAGGAGGAACCGCGGGATTTTGACGGGCTTATTGATTTAGTTATACGCTTAGACAACCGCTTAAACGAGCATCGTCAGGAGCAGGCCGGGGGGCGTGACCGGGCACGAGCCGTCCCTCCTCCTTCCGGTTCCGACAAAGTGACGTCGTCCCCACGCTTCACTGCCAGAGAGCTCCGTGTGGCTACAGCTCCCCCTGCTGAGGAGGCTATGGACACGAGCAGGGCCAAAGTAAAAACAAACATCAGACAAAGGAGACTGGCCCGCGGGGAGTGTTTTATCTGCGGCTCATGTGAGCACATGCAGAGGGACTGCCCTAAACGGTCAAACTACAACGCCCGTCCTTAGAAACTGGGCTAAGGGTGGGCCATAATACGCACGCGGGAAAACCCCGCAAATCTGCACGAATCCCAGTAACAATCCTGAGTGGGGATTTAACCCTTCATGCCCCAGCACTATTAGACACAGGGTCGGAAGGGAATCTGCTGGACAGCAGATGGGCAAAGGAAGTAGGGCTCCCCCTGGTGGCTCTGCCGGCACCATTGCAGGTGCGAGCACTAGACGGCACCCTGCTTCCATTAATCACACATCAGACTCAACCAATGACTTTGGTTGTGTCTGGGAATCACAGGGAGGAGATAGTGTTCCACGTCACACCATCTACTTCCCGAGTGATTTTGGGCTTTCCATGGATGGTGAAGCACAATCCCCGGATTGATTGGCCGTCTGGGGTTGTGACGCAGTGGAGCGAAACCTGCCACCGGGAGTGCCTAGGATCCTCGGTTCCTCCCGGCACTACGGCTAATGAGGAGGTCAAAGTCCCCCCCAATCTATTGGTGGTGCCAAAGGAGTACCATGATCTTGCTGACGTTTTCAGCAAAGATCTGGCGCTCACTCTTCCCCCGCACCGACCGTATGATTGTGCCATCGATTTGGTCCCGGGCGCTGAGTACCCGTCCAGCAGGCTGTACAACCTCTCACGTCCGGAACGCGAATCAATGGAGACCTACATCCGGGACTCCTTAGCTGCCGGGCTGATCCAAAACTCCACCTCCCCGATGGGTGCTGGTTTCTTTTTTGTGGGCAAGAAAGACGGCGGACTCCATCCATGCATTGATTACAGAGGGCTGAACGAGATCACGGTTCGCAACCGATACCCGTTGCCCCTGTTGGATTCTGTGTTTACGCCCCTGCATGGAGCCCAAATTTTCACTAAATTGGATCTTAGAAACGCGTACCACCTGGTTCGGATCCGGGAGGGAGACGAATGGAAGACGGCGTTTAACACCCCGTTAGGTCACTTTGAGTACCTGGTCATGCCGTTCGGCCTCACCAACGCCCCCGCGACGTTCCAAGCTTTGGTAAACGACGTCTTGCGGGACTTCCTGCATCGGTTCGTCTTCGTATATCTGGACGATATACTCATCTTCTCCCCGGACCCTGAGACCCATGTCCAGCATGTACGTCAGGTCCTACAGCGGTTGTTGGAGAATCGGCTGTTTGTGAAGGGCGAGAAGTGCGAGTTCCACCGCACTTCTTTGTCCTTCTTGGGGTTCATAATCTCCTCCAACTCCGTCGTCCCTGATCCGGCCAAGGTTGCGGCGGTGAGAGATTGGCCCCAACCGATAAGCCGTAGGAAACTACAGCAGTTCCTCGGCTTTGCAAATTTCTATAGGAGGTTCATCAAAGGTTACAGTCAGGTAGTTAGCCCCCTGACTGCCCTGACCTCCACCAAAGTCCCCTTCACCTGGTCGGATCGGTGCGAAGCCGCGTTCCAGGAGTTGAAACGCCGGTTCTCGACTGCACCAGTTCTGGTGCAGCCTGATCCTGATCGCCAGTACGTAGTTGAAGTGGACGCCTCTGACTCAGGGATAGGAGCCGTGCTGTCCCAGAGCGTGGAGGCTGATAAGGTTCTCCATCCTTGTGCCTTTTTTTCCCGCAGGTTGACCCCAGCTGAACGGAACTATGACGTCGGCAATCGGGAACTCCTCGCGGTGAAGGAGGCTCTTGAAGAGTGGAGACACCTGCTGGAGGGGGCGTCGTTGCCCTTCACGGTTTTCACGGACCATCGGAACCTGGAGTACATCCGGACCGCCAAGCGGCTGAACCCCAGGCAAGCCCGCTGGTCTCTGTTCTTCGGGCGCTTTGACTTCCAGATCACGTACCGCCCCGGGACCAAGAACCAAAAACCAGATGCATTGTCCCGGGTGCATGAAGAAGAAGCCAAAGCGGAGTTGTCGAACCCCACCAAGACCATCATCCCCGAGTCCACTGTCGTGGCCACCCTCACCTGGGACGTGGAGAAGACCGTCCGGGAGGCCCTGACAAGAAGCCCGGACCCGGGGACCGGCCCCAAGAACAGACTCTACGTCCCACCAGAGGCAAGAGCTGCCATCTTGGACTTCTGTCACGGGTCCAAGCTGTCCTGTCATCCCGGAGTATGCAGGACCGTGGCAGTAGTCCAGCAGCGCTTCTGGTGGGCGTCCCTGGAAACCGACGTCCGGGACTACGTCCAGGCCTGTACCATCTGCGCCAGGGGTAAGGCGGACCACCGGAGGACGACGGGACTCCTCCATCCCCTGCCAGTGCCTCATCGCCCCTGGTCTCACATCAGCCTGGACTTCGTCACGGGCCTCCCGCCGTCCCAGGGCAACACCGTGATTCTCACGATAGTGGACCGGTTCTCCAAGGCGGCCCACTTCGTGGCCCTCCCGAAGCTCCCGACGGCCCAGGAGACAGCAGACCTCCTGGTCCACCACGTCATGCGGCTGCATGGGATACCGTCGGACATCGTCTCGGATCGGGGCCCCCAGTTCTCTTCACAGGTGTGGAAGAGTTTCTGTAAGGAGCTGGGGGCCACCGTAAGTCTCTCGTCCGGGTACCACCCCCAGACCAACGGCCAGGCAGAGCGGGCTAATCAGGAGTTAGAGCAAGCCCTCCGATGTGTCACCTCCGCGCATCCAGCGGCCTGGAGTCACCATCTGGCCTGGATCGAGTATGCCCACAACAGCCAAGTTTCGTCTGCTACCGGCCTCTCCCCTTTTGAGGCATGTTTGGGGTACCAGCCCCCGTTGTTCCCGTTGGTGGAGGGAGAGGTCGGTGTGCCCTCGGTCCAGGCCCACCTCAGGAGGTGCCGCCGGGTGTGGCGGGCCGCCCGCTCTGCATTGGTAAAGGCCCGGATGAGGGCTAAGGCCCATGCGGACCGCCGGCGTTCCCCGGCCCCCACATACCAGCCTGGGCAGGAGGTGTGGCTTTCGACCAAGGACATCCCTCTGTCTGTCGCCTCCCCTAAATTGAAAGACAGATTCATCGGACCATTTAAGATCCTCAAGATCATCAACCCGGCCGCAGTGAAGCTTCGACTCCCGGCTTCACTGCGGATTCACCCCGTCTTTCATGTTTCCCGTCTCAAGCCACACCACACCTCGCCCCTCTGTACTCCGGGACCACCGCCGCCTCCTGCCCGGCTCATCGACGGGGAGCCTGCTTGGACAGTGCGCAGGCTCCTGGACGTCCGTCGTAAGGGCCGGGGTTTCCAATATCTGGTGGACTGGAAGGGGTATGGACCTGAGGAACGCTCCTGGGTGAAGAGGAGCTTCATCCTGGACCCGGCTCTCCTGGCCGATTTCTACGCAAGACATCCGGACAAGCCTGGTCGGACGCCAGGAGGCGCCCGTTGAGGGGGGGGTCCTGTTGTGTGGGCCGCTGAAGAGGAGGTACTGCTGGCCCACCACCACCAGAGGGCGCCCTGCTTGGAGTGCGGGCTCCAAGCACGAGAGGGCGCCAGACCTAGAAGAAGTGACAGCTGTCATTCATCCCCTGCCCCAGCTGTCACTCGTTCATCATCATCACCACCACCATAAAAGCCGGACTGCAACTCCACCTCCTCGCCGAGAAATCGACTACCATTCCTGAGGTAATCCTTCTCTGCAGTATTTGGATTAATCCACGTTTTGATCTCTGTTTGCAGCCGTTTATTCCAGTGGGACAGTTTTGTCGGAGTGGCGTGTTGTGGGAACCGCGACGTCTTCGCCTCCCACTCCCTCCAGATAAGTGACTGACAGGAGCTGCTTGAGTGTATGATTGGAGGTGGAGGTGCTCCCTCCCATCAGTGTTGGACTGTGTATTACTGAGTGTGCGGACTCACACTCACACATCCTGTTTTTGCTTTCTGCCAGCAGTGCCAGGGTCGACAGCCGGGAACAGAGGCCACCTGGGGACTCGGGACTTGGCGGCTCCGGTGTTCTTCAGACCGTTGGTGGTGGAAGCCATGTGGAGTACGGCTTCTCTCTCGTCGGGGGGGTCTCCTATCTTCGAGCCTGCCACACGTCACCTGGTGCTAATTGACTGTGCATATTTTCTGTGTCTTTTCGTTGTGTAGCGTCACAACATTAAATTGTTACCTTTTGGTTTAGTCATTGTCCGTTCATTTGCGCCCCCTGTTGTGGGTCCGTGCTACGACACCTTCACAACAGGTACCTTGTTTCCTATGTAACAATAAGAAATATACTCAAAACCTGGATTAATCTTTTTAGTCACATAGCACTACTATTATTCTGAACACTACTGTACACCGTAAAGACTGATGTAATATACACAAAAAGTAGAAAAAGTGCATATCTGTATTTGTGTATTTAACTAACCATTGTCTACTGTTTACTGTTTCTATACTCTGGCAAAATAATTTCCTTCGGGATAAATAAAGTTGATCTTTATCTTTATATGAAAGGGCAGAAAGGCACATGAAGCACTCGGATTTCAGTCATAGCAATAAAATAGGGCAGAAATCTCCAAATGTATTCCACTGTAGTGCCTTGTCTCACTGCAATAATTACCTTTTGTATCCAGACCCGGCACTGCACGTACAAGCACAACAACACACAGTGTTATAAATCTATAACCTAACTGCTGTGCGCATAAAACCACAACACAGACGAGCAGTGCTTTATTTCATGAATACCCTTAAAAACATCCAAATCCAGTGTCTTAAAAACAGTGTTAAATCATTTTCAATCCCTTTTGTGTGTCTGCTGCTTTTTAATTCCCTCCAAAAACATTCAGCATCTTTTAACAGCACAAACAAACAGCTCAGTCTTTTCTTTTTTTTTTTAAGCTTGAGGAAACACTGCTTCTATTCATGTGAAATGCTCCAAAAAGGCAAAACCGTGACGTTATACAAACACGTGACTGAGGATGGCGAGTTCAAGTCAGGGATGCACGGTGGATTAGTGGTTAGCACTGTTGCCTCACAGCGAGAAGGTTGTGGGTTCGATTCCCGTGGCCTTTCTGTGTGGAGTTTGCATGTTCTCCCCGTGTTTGCGTGGGTTTCCTCCGGGTGCTCCAGTTTCCTCCCACATCCAAAGACATGCGGGTTAGGTGGATTGGGATCTTTAAAATTGTCCGTAGGTGTGTGTGTGGGTGTGTCTGTGTTTGTTTGTCTATTTGTGGCCCTGCAACAGACTAGCATCCTGTCCTGGGTGTACCCCGCCTCACACTCTATGACTGCTGGGATAGGCTCCAGCCCCCCGCGACCCTTAATTGGACTAAGTGGTAGAAGATGGATGGATGGATGGAGTTCAAGTCACAAGGAAATTGTCAGCTTAATGTCATTAAAACGCATGCATCATACCTTTGGAAAGGTCCTGGAACTTGTCACTCGTCTTTTTCTTCCTCCATTTCCAGGGTTTGAAGAGTTTACCTAGTGATGACAGCTTGCCTCGCTGCTGACGCAACCCAGGGGCGTTCTGGGTATTGGCAGCGCTGTCCACCACCATGTTACAGCTGGCCAATGATGAAGATTTCTCCAACCCATCAACTAGTGGACACACAGATATGAAGAAAAATCAGCAACTGGAGGATCCAGCACAATTCTGCTAATAAACGGAAATAGTAATTTTTTATGGCTCTGTATCCAACAAATGTGTCGGTTGGGTTGACAATCTGTTATTCATAAACCGACATCTGCAGAAACTCATATCAGAGGAAAAACTAAAAATAAATGAAAGCAACAGAAAAGGGATTTTCTGCCAGGTTATATTTTCCTTTACGCTTGGTTCACAAATACCATTTGTCAACTGTTAGTCGTCCATTAAATGCTGACACATAGGCAACTATCTCAGAATGTCGCCCATGAATGTCCACATTTACTATGCAGATGGAGAAAACCCTCAGCTCTAAACTGCAAAGTGACATGTGGCTGAATGTGTGGTGAGACGTCTCAAATCATTGGTTTGGAAGTCAATGGCTGCGGGTATAAATTTAGAAATATTTGTGTGCATGAAAAAGATGCAAACTGCACGTTAACAGTTAAAATACTTTCTATATTGTAACAACTAAAGCTAAATATTTAATAGTAGATGTCCCACTGCGTTATGCACAACCATTGAGTGGACCGGTTAAAACAGATGACAGGATCCCTTAAACAGAACGTTGATTTCACACAGTCACAGTTGCTACATCTTAAACATGAGCAAAATTCTTCCGCCTTACACCCCCAGAGGTACAGCACCATCATATTCTAAGTTTCTGGAGAGAGTCCTGGGATTCCTTGAATGGAATACTGATTTCACTTGAATTCACATTGCCCCAGATGCTGTACGTCTTAATCACTACTGATTTTATGCTCGTTGGTAACAGCAATACACACTGAGCCCATATATAAATTACGTTACGTCATGACATGGCATAGCTGCGTCATGACATTTTGACATCCAGCTCAAAAATAGTCTGCCTGCACTCTATTTTCATGCTGGCAGTGCGAATGGCCCCGCCTTTTCTAAGTGCCCCACGAGTGTGTTACTACACAAATGGCGCGGGACTGACCACAATAAATGGCATGTGAATTTGCGGTGTGCTCCCCCCCCGCAACAGAGGTGGCCTGTGAGTGTGTCCCCCCCCCGAGGTGGCCGGACTGCGATCGTTGTCCAGTGCAGTGTGCATATGAACGGCTGGCATGTCCATGTTGGAACAGCTGACCACTGTGTACAGTGCAACTGTGGGCGGGCTCTCATGCTTTCATGACATGCTGATAATTACATACAGACAAAATCACAGCCACGTCTCAGCGTGCATGGCACGGTGTGAACTACATTACCAGGCAGATACCAGCCAGGCTTATATCAATCCCACAACGGGGAAAGGTGTGAACACATTCGTGTGTGATTGCTTTGTTCATAGCACTGTGGACACAGTGGGCATATCAGCTGACCGCCGGCCAGCGCTCATGTCAGCTGCAACTGACAGAGTGCACACGACATGTTAAATTAAAACACAGAGAACAGAGAAGTGTAGTCAAATAAATAATTACTACAATAAATAAATGCATATTTACATAAATACATCACAGGACAAAGGGACAGAGGGTGAGACTTTTTTTCTGTGAGCTGTGAGTTGTTCCAGATAGGTGGGTATGTCAGCGGCAAGCAGCAGGTGCTGAGCCCTGTTTACCCATAGGTCACAGCTGGAGAACACATATCGTGACATGCAGAATCACATGTCACAACACTCCACCGTGAGGCGCGTGCATCGGCGGCTCTCTTCAGATGGAAATAAGTAAACCCACATATCACATTTGCAACAAGTCGGCAGCGAACGCCTCAGAGCGCACTGGACTGAGCAGGCTGATGTGTTTATGAAACATGTGCATCAGGTCAGTCATGTAACATGTAAAAGGCAGTAAAACTCATCCATGTCAGTTCATTACTTCCTTGTTCCCTCCTTATTTTGTGCTTACACATTTTCATTAATTTATGTACATTTGCTGCTGCTGTTTGTGCACGATGTGGTGTCACACCTTCTGCATGCTCACACTGTGTTCTTGCGGGCGCACACGAGCGTGCGATCGTTCACGCCTGTCCAACCGTGTGTCCCTTCCGTCAGCAGGTGGAATGTTTCACAGCTCCCCGATTTGTTTTTTTTTTTGCCCTTTGTAGTTACAAAACTGAGAGCAGAGATATGGAACAAGGACAACAGCCCTCACCATGTATATATGGATATAAACTCACCTGACTCTTCATTAGGTACATCTGTTCAACTAGACATTACAAAAATCTAATCAGCCAATCACAGGGCAGAAACTCAATGCCTTTAGGAATGTCAACATGGTCAAGAGGTTCTGTTGAAGTTCAAGTCCCGCATCCGTACCTCCGGAGGCAGTGAGCAAAGGGAGTGCACATGCATTGTGTTTTGCGTGTGTCTGTTTATAATCTTCTCGCCCAGAATAAAAAAGAGAGTGTTTACACAGGAGACAAAAGTGAGAAAATGTTAATGCCTGTTTGAGAAAAGTGTATAAAGTGTGTAGTGAGGGGTTTTACAGCCTTAAAACATCTATAATAATTGCAAAAATAGCGCTGACTACTTCGCGGATTTCGCTTATCACGGGTTATTTTTAGAACGTAACTCCCGCGATAAACAAGAGACCACTGTAATCCCATCTTTGAAAAATTCCCATTGGATTTAGATTGCGACACAGCACTGAGTCTGCACTTTTAAAAGTACATCATAACATTAGTCTGTTGGTTGGATGCAGGGAATCCTGCAGTGCTGGTCCTGTTGGACCTCACAGCACCCTTTGACACTATGGATCACTCAGTACTTGTTTCCCGGTTAGACTATCTTATTGGTATTCAAGGTACTGCACTTAGTAGCTTAAATCACATTTGGCTGAAAGAAGTTGGTGACCTCTCATCATCAACTGCTCCCATGTGTTGTGGAGTACAACAGGGTTCTATTCTTGGGCTTATTCTATTTTCTTTCTACATTTTGCTGTTGGGGTCAATTATAGCAGAGCACAACCTGTTCTTTCATTGTTATGCAGATGATCTGTAAACCTATCTGTCTATGAGGACTAATGGGAGCGCGGTTTGTCATTATTATTTAATCATATTTGTGATGTAAAGCAGTGGCTGTCCGAAAACTTTCTTTATCTAAATGATGGTAAAACAGAGACCATTGTGTTTGGACATTCTGGCATGCGGAATGCGGTAACATCAAACTTTGGTGGTCTGGCTAAATGTATAAAATCAGCTGTCAAGAATTTGGGAGTGATATTTGACAGCTGTTTGAGGTTTGATCAACAGATAAACTCTGTTGTCAAAGCACGTTTTTCCAGCTTCGACTTCTGGCTAAACTGAAGCACTTTCTCAGTAGATGTGATCTTGAGACAGCCATTCATGCTTTCATCAGCTCCAGGCTTGATTATTATAATGCACTTTATACTGGCATTATCCAGTCTTCTCTTGCATACCTCCGACTGGTGTTTTAATGAACACTTCTAGACGTGAGCATATTACGCCTGTACTTTACTCACTCCATTGGCTTCCAGTTCACTTTAGAATTGATTTTAAGATTTAATGTTTGTTTTTAAGGCTATTAGTGGCCTTGCAACCTCTTACCTGTCTGAAATTTTAACTCTCCACACTTATAGTAGGACATTACGGATGTCTGGTCGGCTTTACTTGGATGTTCCGAGGTCAAAAGATAAACTCTGGGGTGATGGTGCTTTTGCAGTAGCTGGCCCCAAATTGTGGAACAAGTTTGATTTACGCGCTATTCAAGACCTAGCACCTTTTAAATCAAAGCTAAAAACATATTTATTTGAACTGGCTTTTAATACCTAGTGGTGCTGTGACGTGTTTTGTTATTATGTGCTGTTTTAACTTTATTGTGTGTTTTATTTTTCTGAATCTTTGACCGAGCAGTTCAGACACCACCTGGCTGCTGTTAAGTGCTTTTTCAATGAACAGTGACTGATTGATTGATTGAACAGAAAACTGATGATACAGTGGGCACAGGTTCATCACATTTGCACAACGGAAGAGCGTCAAAGCGTTACCTGGTCTGATGAGTCTCCATTTCTGCTGAGACATACAGATGGTAGCATCAGAATTTGGGATTTACAACATGAAAGTATCAACCCGTTCTTACTTTGGATCAATAATTCAGGATTGTGGTAGTGTGGTGATGTGGTAACTGTATGACACTTTGACACAGATATGAAATAAAATCTCTTACAAATGTTTTCGGCATCTTGTGTAATCCACGTTATTAAAAATTAAGAGGGTAAAGGGCAGCAACCCTGTGTGAGCAAAATGTACCTAATGAAGTGGCCAATGGGTGTAACAGCATTTAAACAATATTGCTGTACATGTGCACTTGGTTAAAGCTTGGCCAGCTAATCGCAGCACACACCCACCTCAGAAAATCCTGCCTAAGTCCCTTACAAATAATTACAAAGTACTTCAGAAAGCTTGCAAGACATTACAAGAGAGAGAGAGAAAAAAATATTTCTTTTTTTGTGCAAAAAGAATTTTGAATGCAAAATTATGACAATTTTCCAATGTGTAAAATACAACTCTCCAACTTCACTCTCAACTGGAAAGGAGGAACATCGCTTCAGTTTGTGCAATATTAGTTGCGTGCATGTGTGCCTGTGTGTGTTGGCTGGATCTCTCTGCTTCACCAGCTCCTCCTCTTCCTGCCCAAAGATTAGAAGTGCAAAGAGCATTCTGGAAAAGTGCAGCATGTGGCTGGAGGAAGCACTGTGTGTGCGCGCGCATGTGCATATGTGCCACATTCAGAGGAGGAGGAGGTGGTGTGTAATTCCTCATCCTCGTGTATGTGTGTGTGTGCTGCGTTCAGAGGAAGAGGAAGCTGTGTGTGATTCCTCAGCCTCAACCACTGGAAGGTTGTGACTTTACGTCCTCCTGTTCAGACCTTCTGACGTCACAGTAATCACAGGTACAATTTCTAATCACTTGTGCACACAAGTTCATCATTTTTTCCCACCTGACTGCTAATTAAGTTTTTGTCTTCAAATAACTAAATGATCTTGTGAATTTACTAATAAAGGAAGTAATGAAAGAGATCTTTAAGGGCCCTATCTTATGTCCAGCACAAAGCAGTGCACAGTGCTGCGCTAGTTTCCAACAGATGCAGCTGTCACTGTCATGTCTGCTACTGGCCACGTTGTTGTGTAAGTACACGTTGCTACTTGTACACAGATGAGCAGAGACTGCAAGTGTAAATGCTGTCATCTGTGCACTCATGGGCGCGTTGGGTTTAAAAGGATCAGGCGCAGTGCTGGCACATTGTTATCCTCATGAGGCAGCAGTAGGCGAGTGCGACAGAGACCATCAAAACCCGAGTCTGAAGTCAACTCAAGCACAAAATGTTTCTGCTGTTTTTCAATATTCACACACACATTAGTGCACGAAGCACAGACTATCCATTTGTGCACACAGGGATGAGAATTAGTGAATTGAAATCAAAAGTAAAAACGAATGAAAAAACTGAAAAGACTGTCAAAGAAGAGCTTCCTTGGAGACGACCGAGTTCTATTTAAGAAAGGCTGAACTTGCACAAATGCCCACACACACACACTGCAAAAAATAAGTTTCATTTCAATTTTTGCTTTTGTTTTAGGTAAAAATGAACTTCAACACATATTTTAATGATAGTTGTCCCCTTTTCTCTTTGGTTCATCCAAAGAAAAACAAAAACTTCAAATACTGACAACTTTAGAGCAGAAAAAAAACTCACAACCCAACCTGTGATCATTGACCATCCCAGACCCAGCGCCAGAAAAAAAAATATTAAGGGGGCGATGAGTTTATCACAGGGGCGGGGTTGGCCTCCCCCCCAAAAAAGTGCATCGGAGGGGACGTGCCTCTGTGCGTGCGTAATGAATTGGGTGCGCTCCTAGAAAGCTCGTGTATTTAGGCTACACCGTTGTAAGAGACTAAGAGTGAAGAGTGATGACAGTATTTTTTTATTTATTATTTGAACGTATAGACCCTCGGTCAAGTGATCTCCTGCATACCACAGAGCCGGTGTTCTGTTGAGATGAGGTGCGCCAACTTTCGACACTCTGAGCTGTGACATACCTTTGCATTGTCCAACAGGAACGACACGTCGGGCCAAAACACGGAAGACTAGTGGCAGAAACCACTGATCTCTACAAAATGGATTTAATCCATTTTGTAGAGATCAGTGTAGAACTTGTCACAGGACTGCTCATTTATAGAGCAGTTTTCTGAAGAAAAATCATTGGAAATGTTTTTTTGTTGTTGTTTGTTACCTCAAAATTTCTGATTACTGTTAAAAAAAAAAGTTTAGAACACTTGTAATTAAAATAGGTAAATAAATCAATAAATGGTTCTTTAGAAACCTTTCATCAGTAAATTAAAACCACCTGTTATTTCAGATTAGATAATTGCTTGTTTAACATGAGGAACCTCAGACATTTATTTTTAGACAAATAAAATAACATGGAAACTTGTACATTTTTTTTTTTAAGTCTGGTAGATTATTTATATCTCATTTCAACCAGAAAAACAAACACTAAATAAATACAAATGTTTATTATAAATGCAACAGGAAATAATTTAACAATGACTGCAGTGTGATTGTAAAGTAGGATTTCTGTGACATAAACCTCATGTTTTTTTATATATATAGTCATTTAAACTTGTAATTTCGTCGAAATATGTCATTGCCTTTAATGTTATCAGGACAGAGTAATTTCTAAAATATGAATTTGAGCACAATAAGTGGAGAACTTCTACCTGTGCAAATGTCTTTTGACTTTGATTCGTGGACATTTTTAATGATCTGTTCATGTATTGTTAAAATATAAAATGAAACAGCTTTTTAAAAAATAAAATAGTTGCTGCTGAAAGAGCCTTTTATTTAGAAGCAGGTGATGTTATGCTCGATTCTCGGGACCAGATGAAGGTCTCTTCTGCAGCTTTGAACTCTGGTGGTGTTGCTGAAGACACTTTTGTCCTATTTTGAAGAGCAGAGATGTTTTCTTTCGACTGGACTTCGTGGTGTTCAGCTCATCAATGGAAGTTTGGTTGTCTGCACAGCAAATGTTCCTGATTGGGACAAATAAAAATATTTCTTTAAATATAAAGAAACACTAAACAGTTTATATATATATAAAAAAAGGGGGGGGGAAAACGGCAAAAAAACACCCGAAAAAAATAAGTTTTTTAAAGTTGAGCTTTTGTGGTGTCTGAAAAAAGCTGTAGCTTTATTTGGTAAAAATAAGAAAGACTGAACCATCTACAAATTAAAGCGTTCACTCAGATCAACTGTGCTAAAAAGCTAAGCTAACGTTAGCCGATCAATAAACCTTCACAGCAGTGCAGAAACGTCACGTTTTACTTTTATTTTATCCTCACCTCGATAAAGCTGCAGAACTCACCTCCGTTGGGCAAACTGGGACTTCGCATAGATCCAAAAAGTGGGAGATTTCGGACTGAGTGGGTCTGCTCCATCCCCCCGGCTGCCTGCTTCGCTCTGCCCTGGAATGATGCCTGAAGGCCGCCTTCTCCATGCGGGTCGGCCCGCTGTCGCGGTTCGATCGATATCCCACCAAGTCGCCAGTCCTCCCTTGGTCGGCGTCACTCTGAAAAGTAGCTGAAAAAAGCTTCTCCCGAAGCGACGCGTCTGACGTCACGACGCATTGGAAACGCACCGGCCTGGCGTTACAAAGTGTTAAAGCGTCGCGCTGAAGCTTGCAGTGTGAAAGGCCCTTGACCCTGCTTGAATAAATCGAGCTTGCCCTCTGCTGCACTGACAAGCGCAACCCTCAACCTATCAAATCGCTTGAACACAGACACACGCCATATCCATTTGGTTTAAAATTAATTACTTTAGTTAATTAATTTGGTTTATTTGTTAAATACGTGATATTATTGAATAACTAATATTTTGCAATATTTTCCAGTATTTCTTTTTCTTTCTTTTTTCTTTTTGATAACTAACATCCGAGGGGGTGAGGTTGATGACGTGAGGGGGCGTCGCCCCCAAACGCCCCTTCGTGGTGCCGGGTCCGGACCACCCCCTGGGGGGTGGGTGTCTCGGACCCCAGGTCTGAAGCCACACTGCTGCATTTGAGCCAATGGACTCCATTTTACATTTAAATGGGACTTTATGCTGTGACATGACATGGATCATGTTGGATCCTGGATTATGTTTATTTTATTCAACATTTATGTTTGTTGTTTTATGGAATGAAAGAATTAATTAAAGATCTACTCACACATAAAGTTAAAAACGTAATTTAAAAAAAATTGTATTAGAAATGTTTGCATGCATGTCTGTGTCTTCTTCCTCTTACAGTTGCTCTCGTTAGGGGCCGCCACATCAGACCAGTCGTTTCTATCTCACCCTGTCCTCTGTATCTTCCTCGGTTACACCAACTACCTCCATGTCCTTCCTCAGCACATCCATAAAATTGATCTTTGGCCTGCTTCTCCTCCTGCCTGGTGGCTCCATCCTCAGCATCCTTCTCCCTATATACCCTGGGTCCCAAATCTGCACATGTCCAAACCATTTCAATATCGCCTCTCTAACTTTGTCTCCCACCTGAGCTGTACCTCTGATATGTTCATTCCTAATCATGTCCATCCTCGTCACTCCCTTCTGTCACAAATCACTTCTGCCACCTTTCTCCACTCACACCTCCTTGCCTGCCTTCTCTTCTTCACCTCTCTACCACATTCTCCAGCTAATCCCGAGTATTTAAACTCATCTACTTTCACCTTGTCTGCTTATGGGGGGGATAATAATATTTATGTATATGATACAGTCTGTATAAATTATCAAAATTTCATGTTAATTCACAATTTCTATAAATTCCAATTCATTTTAATGGAAAGATTCCAACTTGGACTACGGCAAATTGTAAAAAAAAAAACAAACAAATTGTCAAAATTTCCAGAACTTCCCATGTAAAGTTTCTGGAAAGTCTCTGGACATTTTCCGCACCTTTGCAACCCTAGCTGCCACATTTAAAATGTCCAACTGAAGAGTTCAGATGCAAAACCCAGTAAGTCCTTTTTTTTCAAATAGAGAAAAACGCAGGTGAAAATTGAGATTTAAAGGAAACCTTTGCAGAAATTCACAGACTTTCATCAATAACATGAAAACAGTTTATTCAAATTCTTTCATATTTTGCATACTGACGGTCCCCTTGACAGCCAAGTACATGTTGGCGTCAACTAAAAATTTATGGTTTTGGAGATACTGGGTTTTGCATCTGAACTCTTCAACTGTTTATGTCCCTTTAAAAACGGAGGAGCTGTGTATAAAAATGGCATCTTGATTGTTTCATTCCATCTCCACTGTGGTGGTGTACCGAAGCAAAATGACCAAAACTACATACATGACTAGCGTATATACGAATAAAGATGCACAATGTAGCAATTCATGTAATGCTGTACAATGCGAGTTGTTGAATCATTTGCCCTTTTTTATGTATTGCCAAATCACAGAAAGACATGAAATTTGAAAACAATTCCAGTGCGATGCCATCAAACTGGATTTTGTACACCTCATGACCCAGACGTCCAAGAGCCACTGCACGGAACAACACACCACAGCATCAAGAATTAAAAAATAAGAAACATCAATGAGGAAAAGTGCAGAGAGGCCAACAATGCACACTCCCTAGACAGCAATCTATTTAATAACTCACACACACACACACACACACACACACGCATGCACGAACTCATTTCCTGTTCCTGTGCTGATATCAAATCACAACAATAGGTGCCTTTCAGCTGCTGCTTTGTGCTGCTAATGATGGGAAAACCGCAATTATTGTTTGTAGCTGCAGCATCTTGCTTATTTACACATAAAAAATGATCGCAAACAGTTACACTTAGTGAACAAATTTATAACTGACTTTAAATGCGGCAGAGGTTTGTGTATTTTATGTATATAGGAACAGAAATCTATTAGACATTTAAGGCAAACCTATGGAGATTCTTAATTACAACAAGACTCCCCGACGCGTCATTTTAACAAACCAGTGTTTGCTAAAAGAAATTACAGCTGGTGAGTCGTTACTGTTTATCCACACTGAATGTGAGTTCCAGACCATTGTTATTTTAAAAATGCATGAATCACTGAGCAGGCGATGGTGTGGCACAAGAGTGAGTCAGGATTTGAATATTTAGCAGGTGTGGGAATGGCTGAGATAATCAGAAACACATCTTAAGACGCAGCAAAAACCTGAATGATGCAATTCTCCGTGGGAATTATTCAAGCAACATAATTATTGCACCAAGGCGCACAGGAAATATTGACTGAGCCACACTGAAGTGACTGCGAAACACACAGATGGATGACAAAGTGGAGAAACATGGTGGAAGTGGTCTAGTCCATGAAGTCAACCCTAACATCAACATGTGGAATAAAACATATGATATGACTTTCACAGTCTCAATGGATGAGAATGGATGAGATGATATCACCTGAGGAAATATAGGAAGGAAAATGTTTATCCTACATATTCTACTGAGCGATTGAAGAGAATACAGTGAGGGGTGTCATTTCATCTGGTCCAAAGGTCAAAGCTGGAAATCTTGGTCATTTTCAGGAAAAACGTTCACCGAGGGGAAAAACAGATTTGGGGTGTCTCAGTATAATTTAAGTACATCTGCTATACAGCTTGAGTGGTTACTGACATTTGGGTTCATTTTAGTGTTTTTCCCCTGTTATCATGGTAACACATCAGTTTACATCTGTTACAGTTTTCCATAAAAGTCTGTGGATATATTTATCTTAATATAAATTAACACAAATTCTGAAATATGGTATAATATCCATGTTATGTGTGGACGGATGTGCAGATTGGCAAGTCATACTGTACATGTCATGTGTAACTTATTGCATTTTTTATGTGCATCAGTGAATTAGTCAAGTTGGCTTGTGCAACTACTACTTCACATTCCTGCATGAAATTATGACTTATTGTGGGAAATATTTGTCCAATAGGGTCGCTATTGGTGCTGAATACTATGTAGACACAATAAAACCCTGTAATTTACAAACAGTTTTCAACAAACTTTATTATGTTGGTAGGAATAATTAACTGAAGATCCTCCATCTGAATGGCTTGAATTTTGGAACTACACAGGCACATTCTCACTCCTAACTATGGATGGGTATCGAGAACTAGTTCTTTTTGAGAATCGTTAAGAAATTATTCAATCCACCAACATCAATAGCCTTTTTGCTTAACGATTCCCTTATCGGTCCTTCAGAGCGGCCGTTGTTTTTGAGGGTGTTTAGCAGGAAAATGATCATTTCTCTACGTTGATTGCAGACCCTACACCGTGTCTATAATCAACCGTTTTTGCAGCCCGGCTCTGCTTGAAGCTTGAACCAACAAAGCAGTGCTCCGACCCGCTGCTTCGTTGGTTCTCTGCTTCGCTGCTTTTCAGAAGTGGCAAGTCCACTTCTTAACCCCTCTCAAAGCCATTTAAAGATGTCAATCATGACATCTTTAAATGTTAATTTATGTCCAACGATCAAGGATCCAGTGACCAATTTCATATTTATTTAAAGAGTCAATAAAATGTTGACATAGAAAACCTGCCAAGCCTACTTTTAGTACACAGAAAATTCACAAGAGGTATTTATAAGGGAATCGATAAGGAATCAGAACAATAAGCGGAAATAATAATGGCATTGATATCAATAAAATCTTATCAATACCCATCCCTACTCCCAACACGTGTCATTTTGACAAAAACTGCTGTTGTGACCAAACGGCAGTATATATGATGAGTTGGGTTGCCCCTTCGTGTCATTTAGTGATACGCAACGCAGGGAAATGCTCACCCAAACCCACATATAGACAAATGTTCCCTGCTGTGTTGACAGATCACGCAGGACTCAAGCAGACAGTTCTACATGTTATCAGAGAGAAATGGGACTCCTGTATATAAACGTGGTTGTCCGCGCTCCACTAAATGATGCAAAGGGGCTACCCAAGTCATCACATATAGACATAAAAGGGGTGTTGACCAAATGTAAATAGGTAACAAGCTGTGAGTTAAACTGTTTCACCAGGTACCCAAAAATCTACTGACTGCATCAGAACTGTCTGTAGTGGGCACTTTAAATGAGTGTTTGAATTCCTTGACAGTAATTAAGATGTCGACTATTGTGTACGTATGGAGTGAACCTTGTATTGATATATGTGCAGTCTACACTGGAACTTTTGAATCCGAGAAACCCACTTTGCATCTGGTCGCAGTGGCCTATAAGAATTCCATTCCACAATAACTGATCTGACATCAGTACAGATCTGCACCTTTTTGTCTAATCTACCATTGTAAACAACTGATTTATATATGGCTAAGTTGCAACATTTCTGCCATTAAATGTTTTGTCAATCTTGTATTGTGCTTTCTCACTTACTCACTCATCTTCAACCGCTTACTCCGGGCTGGAGCTTATCCCAGCAGTCATAGGGCATGAGGCAGGGTACACCCTGGACAGGACACCGTCTGTCACAGGTCCACATATAGACAAACACACACATTCACACCTGCACGCACACCTACAGACAATTTAAACTTGTGCTGTGTATTCTGTCTAATTAAAATAGCCGTAGCAGATGGTCACCTCTCTGAGTCTGGTCTGCTTGAGGCCTCTTCCTGTGAAATCAAAAAACGCTGATGCAGTTATGTAACTGCTTATGGGCTGAACAAGGTCTAGACCTTATATGTCAAGGTCTAGACCTTATATGTCAAGGTCTAGACCTTATATCTAGACCTTTGAGCTAACTTGTGTTAGAAATAGGCACTGAACAAATAAACAAATGAATTTATACTGCATAATTAACAATGCTTAATAATGTCAGTTTCTAGTTGCTGTTCAGCCTCAGAGATATTTTTCTTTACATTTGCAATGCAATATCATGATACGGCACAGTACACGTAATCATTTTTTAAAGCTTTTTTTTCTGACAATACAGCAGGAACATTCACTAAGGAGGAGGGGAAAAGGGAGAGGCTTCCTTCCTGCACTGGATGTCACCAGAAAGGGAAGAACAAGACATCATGAACAGAAGTAATGACAGAAGTAATGACTTTAAATTGTCTGTAGGTGTGTGTGTAGGAAGAAAGAGGGGAAGAGAGATCTGAAGAGAAAAACAAGAAGAGAGGGGGGAAAAACTATCAGTATAAACTCGTGTGGAAAAAAAAAGAAGGGCGGAAATGGGAATAAATGTAACAAAAAAAGAAGGCAACAGGAGGTGTTGCAAGAGGAGAAGGAGGAGCAACGCTGGGCACTGGCTGCAGATTTAACACTTGGGTCATTTCTTCCAACCTGAAAATATTCCACATCTTTCTCCATTACAGACTCAAAGCACGCACAGTAAAGTTTAACTCATGAAACACAAGGGAAGAGAGAGTGGCAGACTGCAAAATGAATGAAATGACATCTTTACATTATATCAGTATACACGCATAACTCGTTATGCCTTTATGATGAGGATCTTTCAATAAGGCACTGGCAAATCACTTTCCTTCGCTGCTCTTGGTTCTGCAGATACAGCATTTAAAGCACATCCCAACACTATTATGTAACCCATAATGCAGCCATGCAGGACATTAACTCCACGGATCATTATTATACCCTCGGGTTCCTTTGCATTGTGCTTTAAGCGCGGTACAAACAGCGGGTTCTTACGTTGACGAATGAGTTCTGTTTTCATCAGTCATTCCTTCCTGTACCTCACAGCCTTAAAATGCTCACAGTAAAATGTGAAAACATGCACAGAAACACCACATGCTACATATTAGAAAAACAAAAATTACACTCAATTTTGGAAACATGCCATCCTCCCCAGTAGGGTTGCCACATATCCAGAAAAAAAAATTGATACACGGTAGCAGTTTCGCTATCACAGCAGGGGGAAAATGACAAAAGAAATTAGGAGACATATTTTTCATAAAGATTAGTGCACAACCCAAACAATAACAACACCATTTTAAAGTAGTCTGACATAGGATAAAACAAATATACAGTAACATAACTGTAAGATATATATATTCAGTCATTTTCTATACCCAGTTACTGTACTCCAATTAAAGGCCATGGGGTGAGGGGTGGGGTACACCCTGGACAGGATGCCAGTTTATCACAGGGCAATATACAGATAGACAAACACATGCACACCTACAGTCAATTTAAAGTTTCCAATTCACCAAATCTGCATGTCTTTGGATGTGAGAGAAAGCTGTAGCACCCGGAGGAAACACACGCAAACACGGGGAGAACATGCAAACTCCACACAGAAAGGCCACAGGTGGGAATCGATCCCATGGCCTTAAAAGACAGTATTTTTAGGTTGTCTGCGGTAGTGCAAAAAAACAACAACAAAAACCCTAGAAACAACTCATTAACAACTTATTTATATGGTCCTTGCAACGACAAAAAAGCTTGAATATGTTACTGCATGCATCCATAATGTTTTCCAAGTTCAAGTGAACACAGTTTTTGTTTAAAAGTTGGGATTTCCAAGTCATCTTGAATGTAGCGTTAATATAAAATTGCATTAATATAAAAAGCAGACCTGGAAGTCAGGGTTTGACAGCAAATGACACTTAAATGACACTCTGTGACTTTGTCTTTGGCCATCTATCATTTTTATTAAAAACAGTAATGTTACATTGCAGCTGGCTGTCTCTGACTCTATCCCAGCAAAGTGCTATGAAGAGCTGGTTCATCATTCAATTCGAATTAAAAAAAAAAAGAGTAGTTGAAGCATTTTGTTGTTGTGCAAGGAATTTAGGGTGAGAGGAGGGGCTGTGGGAACCTGTGTGTTAACTAGAAGAGGCAAAACCTACACTGTTACTACCACTTCTGTTGCAAATTAGTATTTAATCCTTAGTAATTTCAATCTTAATTACAATTTCAATTTATTTTCATTTATATAGGGCCAAATCACAACAAAGTTGCCTCAAGGCAATTCACACAACTAAGGTCAAACCTTACTAACACCCAGAGCAAGCACACAGGTGACAGTGGTAAGGAAAAACTCCCTCTGAGGAAGAAACCTCAAGCAGACCAGACAGACTTAGTAATTTTTCTTTATCAATTAGTATCTGATTATAGATTTTTGACAACCCTAAACCCCACAATATACTGTATTATAGCAGCACTAATCTCAGTGTATCCCTCTGCATATGGATTACAAAACAGCGACACTCTGAAATGGATCAAACTGATATGATGGACAGTTAACACTGTTGCCTCCATTACAAAGAGGTCAAGGATTCAATCGCAATACAGCCAAACAGCAAACAGCACTCTACCAATGCATGCTGGGATAATCTCCAACTCCCAAGTGTAAGCAGCAAGTACAGAATAATGACTTTTGAAAATACAATGTATTTACTCCACATATTGGCCTCCTGTCCACTAGAGGTGCAACGATAAACGACAAAACTAAAAAAATACACTTTACATGTACCGAACCAGGTCATGTAGTGTAACAACATGAGGACTGGAACACTGACTATGAATTACATTGTCAAGCTCCAGTTTTAGTGATTGTGTGTGTGTGTGTGTGTGTGTGTGTGTGTGTGCGTGTATGGAAATGCAATGTAACAATTAAAAATTTAAAAACCAATACTTAAAATATAGAAACTGTAGCTCTTCAGACCAACTGTTTAACCCTCTGGGGTGCGAGGGCATTTTTTTTGGACAGCTCATTCGCCTGGCATAAATGTTTTATTATTGCTGTTAACAGCTCTCCCTGCATCCCACAATCAAGTTTTATGTCACTTTTTTCAGGACAACCTGTGCTTTCAGAATATATATGTTTTTGTTGTGTTTTATAAGTGTAATAAAGGTTTACAATCAATCAATCAATCAATCAATTTTTTTTATATAGCGCCAAATCACAACAAACAGTTGCCCCAAGGCGCTTTATATTGTAAGGCAAGGCCATACAATAATTATGTAAAACCCCAACGGTCAAAACGACCCCCTGTGAGCAAGCACTTGGCTACAGTGGGAAGGAAAAACTCCCTTTTAACAGGAAGAAACCTCCAGCAGAACCAGGCTCAGGGAGGGGCAGTCTTCTGCTGGGACTGGTTGGGGCTGAGGGAGAGAACCAGGAAAAAGACATGCTGTGGAGGGGAGCAGAGATCGATCACTAATGATTAAATGCAGAGTGGTGCATACAGAGCAAAAAGAAAAAGAAACAGTGCATCATGGGAACCCCCCAGCAGTCTACGTCTATAGCAGCATAACTAAGGGATGGTTCAGGGTCACCTGATCCAGCCCTAACTATAAGCTTTAGCAAAAAGGAAAGTTTTAAGCCTAATCTTAAAAGTAGAGAGGGTGTCTGTCTCCCTGATCTGAATTGGGAGCTGGTTCCACAGGAGAGGAGCCTGAAAGCTGAAGGCTCTGCCTCCCAATCAAAAATAGGCAAGGAAAAAATAAAGCGAAAAATAATTTTCCACACACATTTATTCAAAACACACAGCAAACTATAATAAACAACTGTTTTGACACTTTATAAAGGTAATTTGAGGTCTTGTGTGAAAGACTGTACAACAAAAAGGTTCAAACAATAAACACAAATGCACATTTTGAACAATATATACAAAATGGTCTATGCGTTTTGTTGTCCATTGATATGGTAAACAGTGCTTTACGCAGAGAAAGCAACAGCATTATCCAGTAACATTCACATGCAAACTAGTGGAGCGATCATGATAGTTACTCTTTGTTTGAGACTGAGACTGTCATCAGAGGCTCTCCATCTACTCCTGCTTTCACTGATCGCTGTGCATAATGGCACAGGGCACACTGAGTATGTACTCATTGGAGCACCCGGGGGGCTATTCAAACAGGCTAACTAGTAACATATCACTCCTGAAAATGATCTTTGGCTTTTTACATGATGTGAATCTGCCCTACGATTGGATTTTGGAAAACCATGTGATGGTGAACCAATTCCGATTGGACACTCACATTGCGCACGTCATCACAAAGCTTCTATGAAGAGTACAAAGATGGCCGACGGCTGGCACAAAAGTCCGTGGAATTAACTTTTCAGCAAAAAAATAAAGTAAGTTTCTATCTCATATCATTAAAAAGTTACTTATAATTTAGTAAAGCTTGGTCTGAGCCGTCGTATACTACGGCGTTGGCCCCAGAGGGTTAACTTTTCAAGCGAAATCATCCCATATTTTTATATTTTGTGCAAGTCTTTTGTTCTATATCTCAATGAGGAAACCTGACAAAAATGTACTGTGATGTGGACCATACCATGACCTTGACACCGTGATTCATACCAAAGCTGTACCATTTCACCCCTAACTGTCCACAGATCTGCTGGATTTTGCAAGATCAAACGTACTGGGTTGTTTTTTTTCCATGTGGAAATTAGTCTTACATTCCACTTTTGTCAAGAAATGTCCTAACTTGCAAAAGGCACACTCCTTCAACATCTCACAAGAAAAAACAGCACCCAGGAACCATAGATAAGCACTGCCGAGGAGCTTCTGGCCCATTTGGTGAAAATGATAATTAACTATGGATCAACACTGACATTTTAAAGTACTATAAAATCAATTCCTGTTGTAGTTAAAAATGATTGGAAGTTCATGTTACACTCCCTCAAACTCCAAAATTCTGTGCTGGTTCATGTAGAATCTGCACTTATCACAAAATATGGGCATGAAAACACTTATTTTTGACTCCTGTCACATTTATCAGAGCAGTCCACGTCTGACTCCTGTTTGCTGAGTTGGTGTGCACGTTGTGTCAAATTCACACACATAACGGCATGGTCGCAACCGTTTGTTTCACTCGACCTCTGCTGTTCTGCCTACTACTCTGTGATGTCTGGTTAGCTGCCAAAACAAGCAAAATAGATGCGCAAAAATGACAGTGAATAAAAACTAAACTGTAGCAACAGGCTCAAATAATAACATAATATACGAGGTCTATTAGATAATAAACCGACCCTTTTATTTTTTTTTTTAAACTATATGGATTTGAATGACGTGCGATTACACCAATCATGCTTGAACCCTCGTGCGCATGCGTGAGTTTTTTTCACGCGTGTCGGTGACGTCATTTCCCTGTAGGCAGGCCTTGAGTGAGATGTGGTCCCGCCCTCTCGGCTGAATTCCTTTGTTTCACACGCTGCTGGAGACGGCACGCGTTGTTTTATCAAAAATTTTTCTGGACCTGTGAGGAATATCCGAGTGGACACTATTCGAGAAATTAAGCTGGTTTTCGGTGAAAAGTTTAACGGCTGATGAGAGATTATGGGGTGTTTCTGTCTGTGTAACGACTTCCCACAGAGCGGGACGTCGTGCAGCACTTCCAGGCGCCGTCATCGGCCTGATTCCCCCAACAGTGCCGCGACCCATTTCAGGCGTGTCCTAGAAGCGACTCGCCACTCCACAGAGAATACACACCGAACAGACTGAGTCTATTTTTGAAGGGAGCTGCATCAAGCTTCACAAAGAAGACGGAGCCACACAGAAAGTCAACACACAAATGACATAGAAAATTAGGTCAATTTTCTAAATAAAATACCCCTTGTAGGTTATAGAGAGACTACAGAACTATCTAACTACATGGACGACTCACCCATGGTAGAAGCAGAAAATTCAAGCAAAAATGTCCAAAGCAACAAGTACACTACTGGTGGGATCTGCAGTCATGTGAATGATGAAACAAACAGTGATGGTTGTGTGATGTCATGAAGTCACACCTGGTAAAATGAAGGGCTGATTCAATTACAGCCAAACTAAAATGTCTTACCAATCTGTTTATTTGTTTGATTATGTAGTACAACCCCAATTCCAATGAAGTTGGGACGTTGTGTAAAATGTAAATAAAAACAGAATACAATGATTTGCAAATCCTCTTCAACCTATATTCAATTGAATACACCACAAAGATATTTAATGTTCAAACTGATAAACTTTTTATTTTTTTGCAAAAACCTAATGGATTTGAATCACGTGTGCTTGCATCAGCCAACCTTGAACCTTCGTGCGCATGTGTGAATTTTTTCACACCTGTCGATTGCGTCATTTCCTGGTAAGCAGCCTTTGTGTGAGGACATGAGTAGCGCGCTCGGCAGATTTTCATTGCAAGGAAAAAGACGGAACAACTGGAGCAGCGCCGCATCAAATTTTGCCAGAAACTGGGCAACAGCCAGGTGGAAACCATTCGGATGATTCAGACGGCTTTCGGAGACGATCCTGTGGGCATCACACAGATTAAGGAGCGGTACAACCGGTTTACAGACGACCACACAACGGTGGAGAGCGAGTCACGCTCCGGTCAGCCATCAACATGCTGAAATGACCAGAACATTTCCAAAGTGAACGCTGTGATGATGCGGGACCGTCGTGTGACTATCCGAAAATTGCGGAAGAGGTGGACATCAGCACTTTTTCGGCACATTCCACTGTGACAGAAGATTTGGCCATGAAAAGAGTTGCAGCGAAATTCGTGCTGCTGATGGCGGAGCAAAAGCACCTTCGTGTTGAAGTCTCACAGGACATGTTGTGACATCCCCACCTCTTCCACAATTTCTGAGATAGTCACACGACTGAAAAGTCACTGAAAGCCATCTGAATCATCCGAATGGTTTCCACCTGGCTGTCGCCCAGTTTCTGGCAAAATTTGATGCGGCACTGCTCCAGTCGTCCTGTCATTTTCCTTGCAATGAAAATCCACCGAGCACGCTGCACACGTCCTCACACAAAGGCTGCTTACCAGCAAATGATGCAATCAACAGGCGTGAAGAAATTCACGCATGCGCACGAAGGTTCAAGGTTGGCTCATGCAAGCACACATGATTCAAATCCATCAGGTTTTTGCAAAAAATAAAAATGTCTGATACTTTTCTAACAGACCTCGTATTTGCTCATTTTGAAATGGATGCCTGTAACACGTTTCAAAAAAGCTGTGACAGTGGTATGTTTACCACTGTGTTACATCACCTTTCCTTCTAACAACACTCAGTAAGCATTTGGGAACTGAGGACACTAATTGCTGAAGCTTTGTAGGTGGAATTCTTTCCCATTCTTGCTTGATGTATGACTTCAGTTGTTCAACAGTCTCCAGTCGGGGTCTCCGTTGTCGTATTTTGCGCTTCATAATGCGCCACACATTTTCAATGGGTGACAGGTCTGGACTGCAGGCAGGCCAGTCTAGTACCTACACTCTTACTACGAAGCTACGCTGTTGTAACACGTGCAGAATGTGGCTTGGCATTGTCCTGCTGAAATAAGCAGGGACGTCCCTGAAAAAGATGTTGCTTAGATGGCAGCATGTGTTGCTCCAAAACCTGGATGTACCTTTCAGCATTGATGTGTAAGTTGCCCATGCCATGGACACTAACACACCCTCATACCATCACAGATGCTGGCTTTTGAACTTTGCGCTGGTAACAATCTGGATGGTCTTTTTCATCTTTTGTCCGGAGGAAATGACGTCCATGATTTCCAAAAACAATTTGAAATGCGGACCACAGCACACTTTTTCACTTTGTGTCTGTCAATTTCAAATGAGCTCGGGCCGAGAGAAGGCGGCGGCATTTCTGGATGTTGTTGATGTATGGCTTTCGCTTTGCATGGTAGAGTTTTAACTTGCACTTGTAGATGAAGCAACAAACTGTGTTAACTGACAATGGCTTTCTGAACTGTTCTCGAGCCCACGCGGTAAGACCCTTTACACGATGTCTGTTTTTAATGCAGTGCCACCTGAGGGATCAACGTTCACGGGCATTCAGTGTTGGTTTTCAGCCTTGCGGCTTACATGTAGAAAGTTCTCCAGATTCTCTGAAACGTCTGATTATATTATGGACTGTAGATGATGGAATCCCTAAATTTCTTGCAATTGAACATTGAGAAACATTGTTCTTAAACTGTTGGGCTATTTTTTCATGCAGTTGTTCACAAAGTGGTGATTCTCGCCCATCTTTGCTTGTGAACAGCTGAGCCCTTTGGGGATGCTCCTTTTATACCCAGTCATGACACACCTGTTTCCAATTAAACTGTTCACCTGCGGAATGTTCCAAACAGGTGTTCTTTGAGCATTCATCAACTTTCCCAGTCTTTTGTTGCCCCTATCCCAGCTTTTTTGAAATGTGTTGCAGGCATCCATTTCAAAATGAGCAAATATTTGCACAAAAACAAAAAAGTCTATAAGTTTTAACATTAAATATCTTGTCTTTGTGGTGTATTCAATTGAATATAGGTTGAAGAGGATTTGCAAATTGTATTCTGTTTTTACTTACATTTCACACAACGTCCCAACTTCATTGGAATTGGAAGTGTATAACATTCAGATTAGATTTAGCCTGTAGCGGAAAACTTCCCTGCTTCCATCTGAACAAATACACAGGCCAACTCTGCATTTAATTTAGCCTGTGTTTACATAGTGGCTGTTTTTCCCAACGTGCTTTGCGATGATGCCTCACATACACGCACACGCGCACACACACACACACACGCGCGCGCGCAAATGTGCTCAACTGCACACTAGAAGTAACTTTATTAAGGACCTTTCCCATCTGAGGGGGAATCAAACCAAGGATGGTCTGTTGTGAAGTCACCACTTTATCTTTTAGATAGAACATCACCAAATTATATATACACAAACAGCTCCATCAACACCAAAGTCTGAGCCATTTTGAAAGAAAAACAACCCTCCAAAATCAGGTAAAGCGCTGCCACTTTATCTATCGGCCAATGTGTTTTGTACAATTCTGAGCACATTCCAATGTTTGGAGCTGGAATTCTACCCCTAATGGTATTGCAAATATCACACTAAACTGGTCAATAGCAGATTTAGAGTTATTGAGTAAGACAGAGTTGCATTATTTCTATTTACTCCAATGGAGTTTTTTTTTTTAATTCACAGCAATGATTAAACATGGAGCCTCTCAATAGTTCCCGGAAGTCAGCAGCAAGTGTGAGCAAGGCAGTAGAGTTGAACCCCAATAAACCATGTGTGATGTACTTATGAAGGGTAAGATGATTAAAAATCAAGTTTGCATTTGCCCACTCAGGCTATCGGAAGCCTACGTAAACCATGTGACCATCAAGCATTACTAACTTCTGTTGATGTGACTCTGTCAATGGATCTATGCAAAGATCGTACCTATAGTCTATATCAGCTGTGAGGCCCAACAGGCCAGTAGTTATCCCTGGATACTGTAGAATTACAAGAAGAAGAGGCTACGTCTACCCTGGATTGGACGTGAGGCTGTCTCAGGTTATTTCCCCAGCCAACGCTGGCACCCATTTATACAACTGGGTGGACTGGCCCGGTGCAGATGAACCATCTTGTCCAAAGACACGGACAGATAATATATACATATATATGTATCATAGAGTTACATATATGAAAGCTAAGTGCGGACTCCCTATACTGCTAACGTAGCGATGCTGTGCCTACACGGGGCTTGGCTGCCACTACCGAAGAAGGCAAAAAGGACACACAGTACCCAGATGTGCAATACAGCGTGTGTGTTGAGTGAACAAAATGTATCTAACTACATACATAAAACCAATACAGACAAAACCAAACATTACTAACTGGAGAAATGAGTTAAAATTTTATAAGGCTTTATCATCGGATTTAATCCAATAACGCCTCAAAATGAGTTTCTTTTATAGACAAATTTGGTCTGTAAATGTAGTGATTGTCCTATATTTTATTTTATTTTATTATATGTAAATAATATACAATAACCCCCTTATGTTCTTTTACTTTTTAATTTTATGTGTGCAGCTATTTCAGGATTTTATACAGTAGCTGTTTTGTTTCTATTTGATGCATAAATTAACAAAAAATATTGGGCTTACACGGACCGTAAATGCCATACCTACCTGTTTATGGTTCAGTTTTTCAATAAAATAATATTATTAATTACATTAGAATTAAAAGAGCTCAATTTCTTACCTTCCTGGCAGAAATAGAGCGGCTTCAGGCTTCATAGTCCCCCGATGTGGAAACACACTTGCGACTTGATCATCGCTAAACACAGCACAGTGCATCATGCAATGTAAATAAATCCATGGGTAAATTCTCGTGATGTCATTGTCCCAAGATCCAAATGACATGAAATTTCCAGCTTGTTACTGTAAATAAAGTTTATAAAAAAAAATTCCAGCTTGACACAAAATAATGCTCGACGCACACTCTGGAGTTGACTGTGGGATTAAAGAGAGTGAATGCAGTACGTGCATTTCAGTAAAATCCGACCAAGTAAAAACCATCCAGGTAAACTCCAATCCAAGTAAAATCTGTCTGAAAACATGACACAGCACAATCACACACTGTGTCACTTGTAGCACTGAACTCTGCAATAAGCACTGCTTTCTGCCCTTGGCGGTAACTGCAGCACATGCTCTGTTTTGGCACAAGGCCATGCACAACTCTGCCCTCTAGCTTTCATATAGTAACTCTATGATATATATATATATATATATATATATATATATATATATATATATATATATATATATATATATATATATATATATATAAAATAAAACTCGCCTAAACCATCATCGTATGAACTGGATATTCGCACTCACCGGACAAAAGCAAAAGTCCCAGTGCTTTTGTATGGTTTTCCATGTAGTAAACACCATATACCGGATTTTGCATAACGGATTTTTGGTCACATCGGACAAAATGTCCCGTCCGATCGCAATGCATTTTCATTAAAAACCCCTTGCATATACCGGATAGAGCAGTCTGGACATGCCCAGTAACAGAGGTACCAAATTAATTTCAGCACTGACACTCACCGATTTGAGCAAAGTGCAACAAAATGCTGCTTGCTGTCTGCACCGTCATATGGTGTTAAGTTTCACACATATCCTTGGGTGTGACAAACCAAAGAGCTTTAGATCAGAGCTCTCTGCCTGGCTGCGAACCCTCTCCGTGATGTGCATCTGCTAAATGACTGAAACCGCAAAAGGCTGTAATTTGTCACTTTTACGTTTTCACTCCTTCCTCTCCCGTCATATTTTAAAAGTTTTTGCAGCGCGCCTGCCGATTACATTTTGATCATGGATTAAATACATTTGGCAGAAAAGTCCGCAAATACGACCAGCTTTACAACACGGGGTCAGAAAAAAACGCTGAACATAATCCATGGAGGAAAATAACACGTACGGTAACGTTAGTTTGGAGGTTGATGATTAAAGAAAGAAGTTGAGCTTGTTGAGGGACAAATTAATCCAGAAAAACCCATGGTTCCTGTGGCAACTTGAACTTTATAGTCTCAATTTTTTTCTTGGGTGGTATTTTCTTTTAATGCTCAGCATCTGTGCTATACATTTTTGCAGGCTAAAATTGTTACCTTCACAAAAACACTTTAAAAAAAACAGATTATGAATATTTTAAATCAAAATTGTGTTAAATATGGAGCCTTAGACTCTGTAGGAGGTCTATTTACAGCAGTCTGATCTTGTCATGTGATGACATGTATGTTCTTGGTATTCCAGGTTATTTGCAGCTGTTTCTAAAACCCCAAAAATGCCTTTAATATTTTGCAATTATTATTTTGTTCCAGTTAAAAGTTATGTAGTCCTGTTGCTAGCATATGCTATCTGTACAAACAACATGAAGTTTGCCTATTTGTTTTATGATCAGTGAAAGTATAACCATGTTTTTTTATTTTATTTCTTTGCAGGCATGTAGACATACTCCACAGAGTAGGTAATTATAGTAATTGCAATGGATCCTGTAGCACTTGTAAAGTGCAAGAAAGACATTTAAAATTAGATTAATTCATATAGAAGCATTTTTATCTACATGTGATTCCTTGTTAAAGTAAGAATGATCAAGAACAGAAAATCTGCCAAAAAGCTATTTTTCTGTGAAATTCGCACATTTTAGAGTTTACATTTATATGTACAGTTAACAGTTTATGTAACATTATTAAAGGTTATGTTAACCTTAGGTTTTGTTTTACACGTTTCCTGGTGAGTTTTTTATAATAAATAACTTTATTTTTAATGACAAACAAATATGAATTTTTAACTATCTTGTCAGTTTTTGACCTTTTTTTTTTTTTTTTACCAATTTGACCTAGAACTTCAAAATTGAGCATAGCATCCACCCACGTTCTTCACTGTATTACTAATTGATCTGGCATGGATGCCTAGCATTAACATTCAAATGCCATCAAATCTTTTTAGCACATGTTGTCTGGGGCACTATTAAAGGGTAACGTGCACGTTGACGTCATTGCATGGCCACAGAGCTGGAGAAGCATAAATCAGGCTTTAGGATTTTAGGGTACCACTCCACAGTGGACTTAGAAAAAAGAGTGACTTGACCAAATGTAATCTTTTTAATGCATATAATGCCTGGCACTTATTGAAGGCAGGCGTTTTGACCCCGTCATTAAATGAGGCAGATCCTGATTCAGGATTCCCTGTAGATGTTTGCTGCCTCCTGACTGTAACTAATCCGTTACATACATATAACTGATTTTGTGTTTTATACCTATAACGGATTTTGATTATAACAGACAAAATTCATTGATCCACCTGAATCCATTATATACGAGTTTTACTATATATATATATATATATATATATATATATATATATATATATATATATGGCGATCAACAAATATCCACAATGGGTGAGTGCCTCCTCCAAGCAACATTCAATATTATAAGACATGCAGAGGGCAGTAATGGTCTGTGAGCCTTGTCTGGCACCTGGTATGTCAGTTTGAGACAACTTTACTGAAGGTGTTAAAATGTCGTCACAAAGATAACAGACATAATGAATGAAATATAGAAGGGAAACTCCAAATCTGTACATTTGCTCCACTCTTCAACTACAAACTCTAAATATTTGTGCTGTAACTACAGTTCGTAAGAGTAAATATGACTGGATGTTTGAGGTTTCTGTCACTCTTTTTATTTTTTTTGTTGTGAAACTGCGCTAACGTGGAATTAGCGTCAGAGTGAAGTTCGTTTTCGAACGTCATAAACGCCTCTTTGTACTCTGTGGGTTACAGGGGATTTCACGGAGTTTGTAGCAACTGTTCACGTTTAAATTTAGAAACGGACACCGTGATGTCCACACGTGTAGCTCGTAAAAAAAAAAAAAAAAAAAGTGCCTCGTTTTTCACGAGGTAAAAAGTAAAGAAAGACGGGTGGGAGAAAAGCGGACTTCCTGAAAATAAAGATAGCGGTATGCAGCCGAGCAGCGTGCACGTACGCACACTGAGACAGACACACGCACACTCACCGCTCGCAGACTGAGACACGGTCTGACCCATATTCTGCTGCTCCGGCCGGAGCGGGACCCCCCTCCGAGTCAGGCCCGCAGCGCCGGCTCGTGTCGCCGCGGTAGACCAGCCCCGGTCCCGCCGCCGCCGCCGCCGCCGCCGTGCAACTTCATGTCGTTGTTGAGACGGTGAGAGGAAACTCGGTCGGCTGGTCTGTGCTTGTCGTAACTTCCCCTCCCCGAACCTCCTCCTGCGAGCAGCTGAAGGAATGCCTGTCGTTCCTGCGCGCAGATGGAGTCGCTGCTGGGGTCACAGGGCGGTGAAGAGCCTCCAGAACCTCCGGATCCAGCAGCACCACCGAGAGCCTCCAGAACCTCCGGATCCAAGCAGCACCACCGAGCCGAAAAAGTGCGCTGCAAAAGTCTCACTCTCGTCTGCGATCGGAACAACGCAGCAACTCAAGACAAACTGGTTTTTCTGCCCTCCAGATCCACATGAGGTGGTGCCCTGTTTAAAATTGGAAAATTTTGTTTTGTTTTGTTTTTAAACGACAGGGACAAAACTCTGAATAGGGGCCTCAATTGCAAGGAATAATTTATTTAACTGCGCAATACAGGGGCGTAGCCACGATTTCCTGCAAAGGGCTGCATGCAAAATAAAGACACTTTAGTACTGCTGCTAGAGCAGTGTATTCCAAGTTCTTCACATTCATACTTCACATTTCAATTTTTAACTAGTTCACAGTCAGTTCATTGAATATATATACAGTGGTCCCTCGTTTATCGCAGGAGTTACATTCTAAAAATAGCCGGCAATAGGCGAAATCTGCGAAGTAGTCAGCGTTATTTTTTTTTTTACAATTATTATAGACGTTTTAAGGCTGTAAAACCCCTCACTACACATTTTATACACTTTTCTCAAACAGGCATTAACATTTTCTCACTTTTCATTCATGTGTAAACACTCTCAAAGTTCAAACCTTAGTAGAAAAATAAGACCAACCTGTTTTCAGGCCCAAACATTTGTTTGAGAAATAAAAATAGAACGTTTTCCTATAAATAATTATGATGGCTTTTAGAACTAACGAATTTAATTTTAATGATCAACCTACAAGGTTGGACATATAAGAAATTATTAATAGTGACCTACCAGTATTTAACAGTTCCTCTGATCACGCCTCTTCGTCGTGGCGCCGCTCCGTGACACCTCGGTGCAGGTGTCTTTTTCCGATTTAAGAACACAGTTATGGGTAGTTGTTGGCACTCTTTTTTCTTCTGGGTGAGAAGATTCTTATAAACAGACATGCAGAACACAATGCACGTGCTCTGACTTCACGGTGCCGCGACCGGCCTGCTTGATAAGGACGCAGAACACAATGTGCTGTAAAAAAAAAAAAAAGCATGCAAAAATGGACTAAAAAATCCGCAAAACTGCGAGGCCGCAAAAGGTGAACCGCGTTATAGTGAGGGACCACTGTATATATTTTTAAAGAGTGAAAATGAGTGTCCCTGCTGGCCAGAAACGCATCCTCCTCCATCCCACCTCCACCAGTTGGTCCCTGTCTAATGCCGGGGAAAGCTTCACTCCTGCCTTCTTCCGATGGCAGGATTCGAGAACAATGTACCCCCGTGTAGTCAAGACCAGGACTGGCCTTAAAGATTGTCCTAATATTTTGTACAATATCTCTATTGATTAAATTTATAAGTCTCCTATGTCTAATGGTAAAACTATTTACCGCATCATGTCACTTGTCATAACAACCAATACAGATTTCCTTTATGTCGCTTTGAGTACATCACTATTGTGAGTACTGTACATGTGTATGATATAGTATTTTACTCTGTTGATATTTACCTGTACTTATCCTGTCTTTAGGCTACAGTAATACCTCCTCCCCCCATGCCACCATGCAATATCTTCTTCAACCACTTATCCGGGATGGGGTCACGGGGGCAACAGCTCTAGCAGGGGACACCAGACTTCCCTTTCCCATGCCACATTGACCACCTCTGACTGGGGGGTCCTGAAGCATTCCAGAGGCAATATCAGGATCTTATTTTATCTTATTTTACCCCACGGAGTCTGGTCTGGTTGAGGTTTTTTCCTGTAATCAAAAAACTCTGAGGGAGAGTTGGTGGTGGCATTTTATGACAACAAATGCTCTCAGAACAATGTATTTTTGTCTTTCTGTGTGAAAAAGCAGCATAAAAGTGAGCTGTCAATGCAGGAAAATCCCACACATAAGTAAATTTTCAACTCTAAATACTGCAGCTGCTGTGAAGTGAATGAGTAAAAATATGCACTGTAAATGTAAATGTCCATGTAGTTTTGTGAAGAGATATCTCTATATTCAATTATCTGAAGTGCATGTGATGTATTTTTATAACCTCAGACTAAAAGGGACAAAATTGTTTTACTGATGTCACGAGTAGAAGTGCAGCAACTGTGATTCATGTGCATATGTTGATGGGGACATGGGGACCTCAGTTTACATTAAATCCCCGGGTCCTAAGAGTGTTAATGCTGTTCTGAAGCAGACCTCCACATCATACTACAATATAAATCACTGGTTCCCAACGGTTTTTCCTTGCAGTACTTCATAGCTGTACCATGTAAGAACGCACATTTGCACTGCATGCATGAACACATGCTCACAACCTCTAAAATAATAAAAGTGATTCATTACAAATCTTTTTTTTTGGGGGGGGGGGGGGGGGGGGGGTATTTTCCATTTTTCCTCCTTAGTTCATCCAAAGCAAATTTTGTTTTAATTAGTTGTAATTGTCAAATAAGTGTGTTCATTTTGAAAAAACCTTGGGACTCCTGGTTCTCAAACTGGGGTTCTCAGGGTCCGAGGGTTCTCAACAGAGTAAAGCACCATCAGTGTGGGTCTGTAACTTGGTGGCACCAGCGCATGCTCCCAGACCTTTATCGAACTGTTAAACAGATTAAAATGCAGTGTATTTATTATTTTCAAATGTTGTTTTAGATTTAAGATGTTAATTTTCATTAAATTATAATCCATATTATTGTGATGTAATTGTAAGTATAATTTAAACATCGGTTTTAACTTTTGAGTTGTGTGGCCCTTCACCCAGATTAAATTATGGCCATTCAGAGGTTAAAATTTGTCATTCAAAGGCTATAGTTTGTTATTTTCATTCACTTCCAAATCCTAGTTCTGGCCGCCGCCAATGCCGCTGCTGCTTGTTAGCCACTGAGGCATAAAAAATGGGGCTTTAGGTTACCCCAATGTTGACCCCAACTATAAATGTGTGGCTTTGGATTAGGGGGGTTTTGCTTATGATCTCCTCAAATATTTCTGCACCTGTAGCTTTAAACAGGAAGGAGATGCCTGCCACACCCCCTGTATTTGTGGAGAGCACAATCTGTCTCTCTCCCGTTGACCATATGGATTTGTGGAATTCTACGGTATATGTTGAAAAAAATCACAAATGATCCATATTAAGCCTAAATTATGCCTATAGCCGGACATTTTTGACAGGCACAGCAACAGAAGTTTGTGAATTTGAGTATTCTAACACAAAAACCCAACTATATTTCACTTTAAAAAGTAGATTTAAAAAAAATATGTACAATATGTCCAATTTCAAGCAAATGCCTGTGTTTGATCACATTTCAAGCCAGTTGTCATTGGAGTTTTTCATGACTGGAACCAAACTCAGTCAAATGAAACACTGTCAACGTGAGAATCAAAAAAAAGTGTGTTTTGTATCAAATGTTTGCCAAATCTATCTGAATGTGTAACTGCCTTCACATTTAAACCAAGTCTGCCATCTAGTGTTAAAGACATAAATCAAGTGACTGGTAGCAGACTAAAGTTAATCTGAGAGTTGTTCTGATACTTGGTGAAACTGTCACTGTCACCAGCAGGAATAACCTCAGATTCCACCAGCATTCTTTGCAAGTCGTCAGTCAGGTTTATTCTTGCAGTGGCTTGTTATTGTTGTGTGGCTGGGGTGCCTGGCTGGCTTTTGTTTCTGTTTTCTGTCTTTCCTTCCAGGTGGCATGCGTTCAGGACTGAGTGGCTGATGTGTGGCTGAGTTATCAGGACCTCACCCTGATCACCTGAGGCTGGTCATGTGCAGCTCGTCAGGACTCACAGCTGTGGTGCATCTGTATGGATTGGGGCATGGTTGCATTTAAGTCTGCAGTACACAGTGTGTATTTGCCAGAGACCCGACCTTGTGACCAGACGGGTGAGATCGACGTTTGGAGAACCATCTCATCATTATGGACGCAGAGACCGTACCAGGTTTGATGCCATGGTCTGTGAAAGAGGAGGGGGTGAGGTCTCACGCTCGTCAGCACACTTCCTGAGGTCCTTTAGGTTTTGTGACTAACATGAGTACAGTCAGTAGATGTGGTGTCCCTCACACCTTATTATATTGAGCTGTTATGTTAGTCGTTTAATCAGCTTCCACTGCAGTGGAGAATTGAACTGGGTGTTCCATGCCTGCAGGGTGGGAAGCTGATTGGTGATTAAGCCAGGAAGTGTTTGCTGATTATGTACACCTTTGAGTGGTCTCTCTGTGTGTGGAGTGGTGGACTCACATTATGGTTTCTTCTTTCACAGACTCGGTTGGTCGCGGCCACCTGGGGGTGTCGGCGGGGTCCTTGGGTCCGAACTGTTCTGGCTCCGGACCGTTTGTGCTGCTGGGAGCGCACCGTTTTTCCACCTCGCCAGACCGCGCACTTATTGGTTATTAATTGAGCACTCACTGTTATGTCGTTAAATTCTGTTATCCTTTGAACCGTGCTCTGTTTCCTTTATGCTGGGTCCTAATGTCAAACGCTGGGTCGGTGCTCCGACTGCGTCCGACACATAACAGTAGTCTCTGGCCAATACATCACGGACCCAGCAGTAGCAGAGGCGGTACTGTGCCGGGAAGGCGGCAGCAGACGTCAGAAGTTATCCGGATCAGTTGCGGGTGCTCTCCGCCCGGATGGTGCGTGTCGGAGAACCGATTATTGAATAGTGATTTGAGCTCTCTTGCAGCCGTGTTCCTGTGGTGTTGCCTTATCTGTGGGTTTGTTGTGGAGTGTGAATAGCGACGGTTTCGCGTCACACTTCGTCCGGATAAGAGGTAAAACGGGAGCTGCATGAGTGTGTGTTTAATGGGTGAACGCGCACGGCGGAGTTCTGTGGCACGGGTCGCTGTGTGTCCTGTTGTTACAGTTGTAGCCCCGTCTCCCCGGGTGAAGATAGCTACTGCGTCTGTTGTGTCAGCTTCGGCGTAATTTAGTTGAAGCACATTTTGGTTGTGTGTTACACGTAGCTGCGCACAGGGAAAGCAGTGTGAGTTGTTTTCTCGGTTACCAAAGGAGTTTTTTATTTTTAGCACTTTGGCTCCCCCTGTTGGTGACTGAGTCACATTACCGTCATAGCTCTTAAGGTGGAACAGGTGTGTTCCATTTGTTTGAGCTTAATGGTATAAGTCACTTATTAGTTTTGTGTTGGTTCATTTTTTGTGGGTGTTTTTTGAGTTGGTTTTTGTGTGGGATGTTCTACACTATTAGTGTTCTGGGGTCGTGATTGTGATCGTGATCGTAATTGGGTTGTTTTTTCTTTTTTCCTTTTTTTTGTTTTTGTTGTGCCCTCTCTTCTCCTCTGGCTCCAGCCGTGTGAGCCGTACGTTGTCGGCGTTGCTGGAGTGGTGCAGTTTGGTTATGCTGGGTGTTTCCCAGGTAACCTCTGCACCGGGGGGGGGGGTATTTTTTTTTTTTATTCCCTGTCTTCTCCTCCGGCCCCAGCCGTTTGAGCCGTACATTGTCGGCGTTGCTGGGGTGGTGCAGTTCGGTTATTCTGGGCGTTTCCCAGGTGACCTCTGCATCCGGGAGGGGGGGTTCGGGGTGTTGTTTTTTTTTTTGTTGATTCCCTGTTCCACCTCTGGCTTCAGCGCGCCTTTGAGCCGTATGCCATCGGCGTAGCTGAGGTTTGGGGCAGTGGAATATACCCGCAGCTGGTGGCTGGTTTAAAGGTCGGAGGGGTGGCGCCGTTTTGTGCCGTGTGCCATTACCGCTGTTCCACTCCTCCCGGTTGACTTTTGGGGTATAGTCGTGGTTGGTGACACTGGACGTACTTCCAGTTTCCACTGCTCTGAGGGGGTGGGGTTGGGGTTGTTTTGTTTGTATGTTTTTTTTTTTTTTTGTTTTTTTTTTCCCCCCAGTTTCTGCCCTCAGGGTGTGACTGTGGTGTCCTCTGGGGGGGAAAGGGCTGTGCACCATTTTTCCACCTCGCCAGACCGCGCACTTATTGGTTATTAATTGAGCACTCACTGTTATGTCATTAAATTCTGTTATCCTTTGAACCGTGCTCTGTTTCCTTTATGCTGGGTCCTAATGTCAAATGCTGGGTCGGTGCTCTGACTGCGTCCGACACATAACAGTTATAGTAGCACGAGGAATGAATGAAGACAACGTGAACAAAATGATGAACACGTGTTTGGTTTCAGCTGAGGTGTGGGTAGGGCGGCACGGAGGATTAGTGGTTAGTGCTGCTGCGCCACAGAGAGAAGGTCCTGGGATCTCTTCTCTTCCTTTCTGTGATGAGTTTGCATGTTCTCCTTGTGTTCACGTGGGTTCTCTCGAGGTGCTCTGGCTTCCTCCCACTTCCACAGACTGAGTGAACTGGAGACACGAAATTGACTGTAGGTGTGACCGTGTTTGTGTGTCTATACATGGCCCTGTGATAGACTGGCAGCCTCTTTTGGGTGTACTTCATCATCATCATCATCCTCCCCTGTGTGGAGACTTAGCTCCTTAGGGTGTGTCTACTGTTTCCAGTATAGGTGCTGAAAGTCTGTTTTGTCCTTCAGATTTCTCCTCAACTGCTGGGCATCCACACCCAGCAGTCTCTTGAATCTGGTCCAACTTGGGAAACGTTCATCAAACAATATTTGTTTTCCTAATATCGCCGTTGTGTATCCTGCAGATGTGCGCCAGGTATTTTAATTGCTGTTTTAAGCAAAAAGGCGTGATTGATGTAATTACAGTAATACAGTGAAGGTCCATGTTTGAGAATTTAAAGTTCCACTGCTGGTTCTTGTCGTTCACATTCCCACCTCCATCATCCCTCTGTCCTTTATACTCTCCCTCAGAAAACCATTTCAATCCACCTCAACCTTTCAAACTTCTTTCGCAGTCAAGTGCCAGGTCTGACCAGTGTACAGGAGTTGTGATCTCACCCATGCAATGAGGAACTTTACTCTGGTCTAGTGGAAAGGTGTATACTTCACCTCTTGCCCAATAACTGCTGGGATAGGCCCCAGCTCACCTGTGACCCTTCTATCTAAAATTAACTCAGTCCACACTGTACTTTTCTACGTGTACATGGTGTCTAACAGAGAAAAAGGGCACATTTACACATCACACTGCCACAGCATTCATCAATTTTATGTAAAATGGTTTTAAAATAGTGTATGCGGGAAATATAAAATAACTGAAGGCAGTTTTCTGCATAAAATGTAGATCTGTCCTTTATGCAAGTGTAACTGAGTAAACTTATAGCTGATGATCTCAATTATGTGTGCTGTTTTATTTTTACTGCATGGATCTTCATCAGAGTCCAAATGTCAAATCCAACCTAAATATGCAGAGTGCACATCTTAGATTAATGACAGAGAACATATTGTTTCACTAATATACTGTGCATACTGCTGACGAAGAGTGTCAACTTGTTTTGGCAGTTTTTTAATTTAAAATTTTTTTTATTTATTTATTTATTTATTTTTTTGCCTTTTATTAAAATGGGTAGCTCTAGTAGAGGTGGGTGGATCGATCCTAATATCGATAATATCGATACCAACGGTGGTATTGATATCAAACGATCCTCGTGTAAAAAGATCAATACTTTTTTTTTCTGACTGCTGCGCACGCAGTGTTGTGAAGGTGTAGGAACACGAACCCACAACAGGGGGCGCTAAATGAACGGACAATGGATAAGTCAAACAGTAACAATTTAATGTTGTGAAGTGCACAACGGAATACAGACAAACACAGTTTTGGTACCACAGACAATTAAATGGTAAGTGACGTGTGGGCAGGCTTGAGGATAGGAGATGTCCGTCTAGAACCGAGCCGGATCCCACACAGCCCTCACCGCCAACGGATCTGAAGAACACCGGAGCCGCCAAGTCCTGGAGCCCCAGGTGGCCACCGTCTCCAGCTGTCAGACCGGGTACTGCTGGCAGAGAACAGAAACAGTTTAGATGAGTGTGAGTTCGCACACTCAGTAATTCCACCGTCTGTGTTCTTTTGGGAGGGAGCACCTCCACCTCCAATCACACACTCGTGCAGCTCCTGTCTAACCACTTATCTGGTTGGGGTGTGAAGCGAAGCCGTCGCTGATCACACCAAATGCCAATTCCCCAGATAAGGTAACACCACAGGAAAACGGCTGCAAAAAGAGTTCAGACTATTTGTCAAAGTGAAATACAGCAGAGAAAGTACCTCCAAGGTAGCTGATTTCTCGGCGGGGAGGTGGAGTTGCAGTCCGGCCTTTATGGTGGTGGTGGTATGATGTGAATGAGTGACAGCTGGTGCTGATAACGGGTGACAGCTGTCACTCCCGGTTGCTATGACGCCCTCTCGTGCTTGAAGCCCGCACTTCAAGCAGGGCGCCATCTGGTGGTGGTGGGCCAGCAGTACCTCCTCTTCAGCGGCCCACACAACAGGACCCCCCCCCTCAACGGGCGCCGACCAGGCTTGTCCGGGTGACGCTGGTAGAAGTTGGCCAGGAGGGCCGGGTCCAGGATGAAGCTCTTCTTCACCCAGGAGCGTTCTTCAGGTCCGTACCCCTCCCAGTCCACCAAATACTGGAATCCCCAGCCCTTCCGACGGACGTCCAGGAGCCGGCGCACAGTCCAAGCAGACTCCCCGTCAATGATCCGGGCAGGCGGCAGCACCGGTCCGGGGGCACAGAGGGGAGAGGAGTGGCAGGGTTTGAGTCTTGACACATGAAAAACCGGATGTATCCGCAGTGAAGCTGGGCTGAGGACTTTTAGGATGGTGAAGGGTCCGATATATCTGTCCTTTAGTTTTTGGGATTCCACTTGTAGGGGAATGTCTTTAGTGGATAGCCAAACCGCCTGCCCGGGCTGATACATAGGGGCCGGGGCACGCCGGCGGTCTGCATGGGCCTTGGCCCTCGTCCAGGCTTTGAGCAGGGCAGAGCGGGCAATACGCCACAC
Source organism: Thalassophryne amazonica (assembly GCF_902500255.1). Classification (NCBI taxonomy): domain Eukaryota; kingdom Metazoa; phylum Chordata; class Actinopteri; order Batrachoidiformes; family Batrachoididae; genus Thalassophryne; species Thalassophryne amazonica. The sequence continues at coordinate 24,129,019 of NC_047115.1, read as the reverse complement.
CCGACGGCACCTTCTCAGATGGGCCTGGACCGAGGGCATCCCGACCTCTCCCTCCACCAACAGAAATAATGGCGGCTGGTACCCCAAACATATCTCGAATGGGGAGAGGCCGGTGGCAGATGACACTTGGCTATTATGAGTGTACTCGATCCAGGCCAGATGGTCACTCCAGGCCGTCGGGTGCGCGGAGGTCACGCAGCAGAGGGCCTGCTCCAACTCCTGATTCATCCGCTCTGCCTGCCCGTTCGTCTGGGGGTGGTACCCGGACGAGAGGCTTACTGTGGCCCCCAGTTCCCTGCAGAAACTCCTCCAGACCTGGGAGGAGAACTGGGGACCACGATCTGAGACAATGTTCGATGGAATCCCATGCAGATGCATGACATGTTGGACCAGGAGGTCTGCAGTCTCCTGGGCCGTCTGGAGCTTTGGGAGGGCCACGAAGTGGGCCGCCTTGGAGAACTGGTCCACTATCGTGAGGATGGTTGTCTTGCCCTGGGACGGCGGGAGGCCCGTGACGAAGTCCAGGCCGATGTGAGACCAGGGGTGATGAGGCACGGGCAAAGGCTGGAGGAGACCCTGGGTTCTTTGGTGGTCCGCTTTGCCCCTGGCGCAGGTGGTGCAGGCCTGGACGTACTCCTGGATGTCGGCTTCCAGAGACGCCCACCAGAAGCGCTGCCGGACAACTGCCACGGTTCTTCGTACCCCTGGGTGGCAGGAGAGCTTGGAACCGTGACAGAAGTCCAGGACTGCAGCTCTTTCCTCTGGTGGGACGTACATCTTGTTCTTGGGGCCGGTCCCTGGGTCCGGGTTCCATGTCAGGGCCTCCCGGACGGTCTTCTCCACGTCCCAGGTGAGGGTGGCCACGACAGTGGACTCGGGGATGATGGTTTCGGGCGGGTGTGACAGCTCTGTCCTGACTTCCTCTTCGTGCACCCGGGACAGGGTGTCAGACCGTTGGTTCTTCGTCCCGGGGCGGTATGTGATCCGAAAGTCAAAACGCCCGAAGAACAGTGACCAGCGGGCTTGCCTGAGGTTCAGACGCTTGGCAGTCCGGATGTACTCCAGATTCTGATGGTCAGTGAAAACCGTGAATGGCTCCGAAGCTCCTTCCAACAGGTGTCTCCACTCCTCCAGAGCCTCCTTCACCGCAAGAAGTTCCCGATTGCCGACGTCATAGTTCCTTTCAGCCAGGGTCAACCTGCGGGAAAAATAGGCACAAGGGTGGAGAACCTTGTCGGACTCCCTGCTCTGGGACAGCACGGCTCCTATTCCTGAGTCAGAGGCGTCCACTTCAACTATAAACTGGCGACTTGGATCGGGCTGCACCAGAACTGGCGCAGTCCAGAACCGGCGTTTCAACTCCCTAAATGCGGCTTCGCACTAATCCGACCAGGTGAAGGGGACTTTTGTGGAGGTCAGGGCTGTCAGGGGACTACCCACCTGACTACAGCCCTTGATGAACCTCCGGTAAAAATTAGCAAAACCGAGGAACTGTTGCAGTTTCCTACGGTTTGTTGGTTGGGGCCAGTCTCTCACCGCCGCTACCTTGGCCGGATCGGGTGCGACAGAGTTTGAGGAGATGATGAACCCCAGGAAGGACAAAGAAGTACGGTGGAACTCGCACTTCTCGCCCTTCACAAACAGCCGGTTCTCCAACAACCGCTGCAGGACCTGACGTACATGTGTAACATGAGTCTCAGGATCCGGGGAAAAGATGAGTATATAGTCTATATATACGAAGACAAACCGATGCAGGAAGTCCCGCAAGACATCGTTTACCAACGCTTGGAACATCGCGGGGGCGTTTGTGAGGCAGAACGGCATGACCAGGTACTCAAAGTGACCTAACGGGTGTTAAATGCCGTCTTCCATTCGTCTCCCTTCCGGATCCGAACCAGGTGGTACACATTCCTAAGATCCAGTTTTGTGAATATTTGGGCTCCATGCAGGGGCGTGAACACTGAATCTAACAGGGGCAGAGGGTATCGGTTGCGAACCGTGATCTCGTTCAGCCCCCTGTAATCAATGCATGGACGTAGTTCACCGTCTTTCTTGCCCACAAAAACAAAACCAGCACCCATCGGGGAGGTGAAGTTCCGGATCAGCCCGGCAGCTAATGAGTCCCGGATGTAGGTCTCCATTGATTCGCGTTCAGGACGTGAGAGGTTGTACAGCCTACTGGACGGGTACTCAACGCCCGGGATCAAATCAATGGCACAATCGTACGGACGGTGCGGGGGAAGGGTGAGCGCCAGATCCTTGTTGAAAATGTCAGCAAGATCATGGTACTCACTTGGCACCGCCGTCAGATTGGGAGGGACTTTGACTTCCTCACTAGCTGTCACACCAGGCGGAACCGAGGATCCGAGACATTCCCGGTGGCAGGTTTCGCTCCACTGAGCCACAACCCCAGACGGCCAATTAATCCGGGGATTGTGTTTTATCATCCAAGGATAACCCAAAATCACACGGGAGGTAGAAGGTGATACATAAAACACAATCTCCTCCCTGTGATTACCAGACACCACCAGTGTCACTGGTGGTGTCTGGTGTGTGATTAATGGAAGAAGGGTGCCATCTAGTGCCCGTACCTTCAAAGGCGAAGGTAGAGCCACTAGAGGGAGCCCGACTTCCCTTGCCCATCTGCTGTCCAGCAGATTCCCTTCCGACCCCGTGTCTACCAGTGCTGGGGCGTGAAGGGTCAGATCCCCACTTAGGATCGTAACTGGGATGCGTGCAGATTTACGAGGTTTCCCCACGTGCATATTATGGCCCACCCTGAGCCCAGCTTCTAAGGGCGGGCGTTGTCGTTTAACCGTTTGGGGCAGTTCCTCTGTAGATGCTCACTCAAGCCACAGAAAAAACACTCCCCGCGTACCAGCCTCCGTTGTCTGAGCTTTGTATTGACTTTAGCCCTGCTCGTGTCCATAGCTTCGTCAGCAGGGGGAGCTGTTGTCACACGTGAGTCCCGGGCTGTGGAGCGTGGGGAAGACGGCACCCTTTCGGACCCGGAAAGAAGAGGGACGGCTCGTGCCCGGCAACGCCCCCCGCCCTGCTCCCGACGGTGTTCCTCTAATCGGTTATCTAATCGTATAACCAGATCAACAAGCCCATCAAAATCCATCATTCATCCTTCATCCTTAGCTCAACCATAGTTCATCCTTAGCCAGTAAATGCTCCTTCAGGACCGGAGACAGTCCGTTTACGAAGGCGGCGCGGAGTGCAACGTTGTTCCAGCCGGACCTCGCAGCCGCGATGCGGAAGTCGACTGCATACTCCGCTGCACTCCGACGCCCCTGTCTGATTGACAGCAGCAAGTTTGATGCGGTTTCGCCTCTATGGGGGTGATCAAAAACCTGCTTGAACTCCCTCACAAACCCAGTATACATCGTTAGGAGCCGTGAATTCTGCTCCCAGAGCGCCGTAGCCCAGGCGCGTGCCTCTCCTCGAAGAAAATTTATTACGTAAGCCACCCGGCTGGCGTCTGACTCGTACATGACGGGACGCTGTGAAAAGACGAGCGAGCACTGCATTAAGAAGTCCGCACACATCTCGACACAGCCTCCGTACGGCTCCGGAGGGCTTATGTAAGCTTCAGGGGATGGTGGGGGGGTTCGTTGAACGACCAGCGGAATGTCTGTCTCAGGCCTCCGGTCAGCGGGAGGAGGTGCTGCAGCAGCGCCCTAAGCCTGCGCTTCCACCCGGGCGGTGAGAGCCTCCATCCTCCGATTGAGAATCACATTCTGCTCGGTGACTAAGTCCAGCCGAGCAGTGAAAGCGGTTAAGATTTGCTGCAGCTCACCTAACACGCCTCCTGCTGACGCCTGTTCACCTCGCTCTTCCATTGGCTGTTCAAGCGATGGTTGACGCCCCTCGGGATCCATGACGCTGGCCGAGAAATCCTGTTGTGAAGGTGTAGGAACACGGACCCACAACAGGGGGCGCTAAATGAATGGACAATGGATAAGACAAACAGTAACAATTTAATGTTGTGAAGTACACAACGGAATACAGACAAACACAGTTTTGGTACCACAGACAATTAAATGTTGAGTGACGTGTGGGCAGGCTTGAGGATAGGAGACATCCATCTAGAACCGAGTCGGATCCCACACAGCCCTCACCACCAACGGATCTGAAGAACACCAGAGCCGCCAAGTCCTGGAGCCCCAGGTGGCCATCGTCTCCAGCTGTCAGACCGGGTACTGCTGGCAGAGAACAGAAATAGTTTAGATGAGTGTGAGTTCGCACACTCAGTAATTCCACCGTCTGTGTTCTTTTGGGAGGGAGCACCTCCACCTCCAATCACACACTCGTGCAGCTCCTGTCTAACCACTTATCTGGTTGGGGTGTGAAGCGAAGCCGTCGCTGATCACACCAAACGCCAATTCCCCAGATAAGGTAACACCACAGGAAAACGGCTGCAAAAAGAGTTCAGACTATTTGTCAAAGTGGAATACAGCAGAGAAAGTACCTCCAAGGTAGCTGATTTCTCGGCGGGGAGGTGGAGTTGCAGTCCGGCCTTTATGGTGGTGGTGGTATGATGTGAATGAGTGACAGCTGGTGCTGATGACGGGTGACAGCTGTCACTCCCGGTTGCTATGACGCCCTCTCGTGCTTGAAGCCCGCACTTCAAGCAGGGCGCCATCTGGTGGTGGTGGGCCAGCAGTACCTCCTCTTCAGCGGCCCACACAACACGCAGATTGATCAAAGTCTACTCTCTGTAAGAGCAGCGCTGTACTGTCACACAACACGGAGCAGCGCACCCTCCCCCTCTGATCTTTGTTGTTGTTGTGGTGTGTTAATTTTGTTGTATTGTGGTTTGTCAGTCCTCTACTTCACGAGATTTTGTTTTAAGTTGTGTTGAGTGATTTTTTTTAAACATAAATGTTGATTGTGATAATAAAGTATTTTGTTGTCATGTACAATGTTTGGCAAAATTCTATCCTAGGTCTTTTGGATCCTTTGGATCTATAAAGCTTAAATATGAAAAAGTATTGGTATCAGTATTGATATCGGCGATACTGGGCCTGTATTTACTTGGTATTGGATCAATACCAAAATTCCTGTTATCGCCCACCTCTAAGATCTAGCATCGGGCAAGGGGGTGGAGGGTTGTGGCTTGTTTGGGCGTGCCAGTGGTATGACCTTACTTGGGGGTCTGGGGACATGCCCCCTTCCCCTGCCTCTGGAAAATTTAAAAAAATCTATGTTTTTTCCTGCATTCTGAGGAAGGTGGCAAGCTAAATACTGACTATGACTATACTAGTCATTGTTTTTCATACACAATTTTAATTTTAAAATTGGTACAAAGGGTTGCAACACTCTCATTCAACCCCTCTAGATGATCTGTCACTGCAAAAAATGAGAAAGATAAATGATAGTGATACTTGGAGTAAAGTAAAACTGGCCAATGCATCAAAATGTAATTGTGATACTGACATGAATGCATTTGCTGCGCATTAATTTGTTTTTCTTTCGCTGGAGCTGGACTTTACATGCATCACATTCAACATCGGATTGACATGTTTCAAATTCAGGGTTTCTTTTTTTTTTTCCCGACTTTTACGTACTCACAGCAGGGAGCTGCGCAGACAAGCACTGTGTTACAGGACTGTCATTACAGAGTGAGATGAATTTGGATAATTGAGACAGGAAGGAAGTCCATGAGGAGCTTAGAGGATAAGGCAGGACAGGAGGATGGGAGTACTTAGAGAAGTTAACAGAGAAAAGTGACTGCGTTAGCATTGATGGGAAAGTAATGTTATTAGCATGACGTACAGAAGCATACTGAGGAGGCTGAATGTTGGAGGCTGCTGTATTAAAGCAGCAATTTTACAATAAAATAACAGCTTCAAAATTATTTTGATGGCAAATATACTTGTAATAAGGAGACTGGTGCCTCTATCACTGTCACCTTGCGCCCAAAGGCCTGTTCTTGCACTAGTCATTTTGATGGGAACCATCTCCTGCTTTCTGGCACGACATCACACACCAGCAACTCAGTCTTTATGCACTGATCTGTATCATCGGAGTGATAAGCAGATACTTTAAAAAAGAATGCCGCTTGGTATTTTCTGGACATCATGGCAGAGATCAAAGAGGATGTTAACAGAGAAAGCTAAGTGCAGTCAAAGAGAGCGTGACCAAGCAGCGAACAGTAGCAGACAGGTGCGGTGTCTCACTTCAGGGGCCGCATCTTTCAAAGGCTTCATTCATTGATCGCATGCATTATAAGTGGCTGTCTCATTTCAAAGACTCCTTGGACTGCATCTGAGGAAAGCAACTTGCTTTCCTCCAAAAGCAAAGGACACAACAGTTGCATGGGCGCAAAGGATTCCAAGAGTCATTGGGTAATTTGTTTTTCAAGACAAACTGATTGGGACCCCCCCAATCATAAGGGAGATGCTGGGTAGACGTGGGCGGATCGATCCTAATATTGATAATATTGATACCAATGCTGGTATTGATACTGAGCGATCCTCATGTAAAAAGATCAATATGCAAGCTTTTTTTCTCTCCCGCACGCACTGACTGCTGCACACGCAGATTCATCAAAGTCTACTCTCTGTCTGTAAGAGCAGCGCTGCACTGTGTCACACAACACGGAGCAGCGCACCCTTGTATTGTGGTTTGTCAGCCATCTACCTCAGGAGATTTTAAGTTGTGTTGAGTGATACGTTTTTAAACAAAAATGTTGATTGCGATAATAAAGTATTTTGTTGTCACGTACAATGTTTGGTAAAATTCTTCCCTAGGTCTTTTGGATGCTTTGGATCTATCAAGTTTAAATATGCAAAAGTATCGTATCGGTATCAGCGATACTGGGCCTGTATTTACTTGGTATCGGATCAATACCAAAATTCCCGGTATCGCCCACCTCTACTGCTGGGGCAGAATAAGCTAATGACACAACTGTAAAATAATGGTTCAGTCGCCATGGTCTCAGAAGGCCAGATCTCCATAAAATGGAGTAAATTATGTTGTGATCAAAGGATGCGGCTCGTGAATTGAGACATCGCCATGGAGTCCCGCTGTGAACACAGTTATGTTCAGCTGAGTTCACATTACATGCTCCAGAAACAGGAAGATGCATAGATATAAATCTATTGTGTTGTTAAATCTGCTCGAAGTTTGCCTAGGCCAGCAAAGCGTCGACTCACTAGTTTTTAATCACAGGTTAAGCTGCTGGCAACATATCATGAGGTGATGCTGATAAATAGATAGATTTTGACATTGGTACTGGTAATATATGCTTGATAATAATGATAATAATATATGCTTGGTAATAATGTCTTGCTGTCTACCTGTACTGGCTAGTTTGCTACACAGTTTTGCACCACTGTGTTTGAGAGGAATCCAAGTTTTGTCAGGTCAAATTAGCTTACTAGCTGTTCTTTCTCTCTTTTAAGTTATAGTTGGGTGCAGATTGTCTCTGGCTCAAGTTATTTTAGCTTAGCATGATACTATTGACGGTTTTGGAGTATCCCAGAATCCTTTGCGCACTGGGGAGGGAGGCTTGATAATGGCTCAGCTTAATCCTAACTTTAACATTGAAAATGCCACAGACATGCTAACACGTTAGCATTGATCCCGTTTTTAGGTTATAAAATACATCTATCAACTGTTTCAGAAGACCATAACAGGTCGGTTTAACATAAAAAAGGTAAATATAACTCACAGGCATATGGGTTAGGGTTTTAGCGGGGAAAAATTAAGATAAAGCAAAATAAAACAAAGAACCAACGAAGCAGCAGATCGAAGAACCTTGGTTCAAGGTTCAAAGCAAAGCCGTGCTGCAGAAATGCTTGATTACAGACCCGCTGCAGGGTCTTTTTTTTTTTTTCCAATTATTACTCTTTATTCACTCCAGTTTCACTCAGGTTTTTGATAATGTTTTAAAAATGTCAATGTCATTTCCAAGCTTCAGTGTTGTCATATTTGACCAAATGTCAAGTGTGTACACGTGAAAGATGATGTCAGAGAAGACTACAGATGTTACAGATGTTAATTTTTAGTTTTCATCCAGACTCCGCATTGAACTGCTGCCTACAACCCCTGGCAAAAATTACGGAATCACCGGCCTCGGAGGATGTTCATTCAGTTGTTTAATTTTGTAGAAAAAAAGCAGATCACAGACATGACACAAAACTAAAGTCATTTCAAATGGCAACTTTCTGGCTTTAAGAAACACTATGAGAAATCAAGAAAAAAAGATTGTGGCAGTCAGTAACGGTTACTTTTTTAGACCAAGCAAAGGAAAAAAATATGGAATCACTCAATTCTGAGGAAAAAATTATGGAATCACCCTGTAAATTTTCATCCCCAAAACTAACACCTGCATCATATCAGATCTGCTCGTTAGTCTGCATCTAAAAAGGAGTGAACACACCTTGGAGAGCTGTTGCACCAAGTGGACTGACATGAATCATGGCTCCAACACGAGAGATGTCAATTGAAACAAAGGAGAGGATTATCAAACTCTTAAAAGAGAGTAAATCATCATGCAATGTTGCAAAAGATGTTGGTTGTTCACAGTCAGCTGTGTCTAAACTCTGGACCAAATACAAACAACATGGGAAGGTTGTTAAAGGCAAACATACTGGTAGACCAAGGAAGACATCAAAGCGTCAAGAAAGAAAACTTAAAGCAATATGTCTCAAAAATGTACAACAAAACAAATGAGGAACGAATGGGAGGAAACTGGAGACAACGTCTGTGACAGAACTGTAAGAAACCGCCTAAAGGAAATGGGATTTACATACAGAAAAGCTAAACGAAAGGCATCATTAACACCTAAACAGAAAAAAACAAGGTTACAATGGGCTAAGGAAAAGCAATTGTGGACTGTGGATGACTGGATGAAAGTCATATTCAGTGATGAATCTCGAATCTGCATTGGGCAAGGTGATGATGCTGGAACCTTTGTTTGGTGCCTTTCCAATGAGATTTATAAAGATGACTGCCTGAAGAGAACATGTAAATTTCCACAGTCATTGATGATATGGGGCTGCATGTCAGGTAAAGGCACAGGGGAGATGGCTGTCATTACATCATCAATAAATGCACAAGTTTATGTTGATATTTTGGACAATTGAAAGGATGTTTGGGGATGATGAAATCATTTTTCAAGATGATAATGCATCTTACCATAGAGCAAAAACTGCAAAAACATTCCTTGCAAAAAGACACATAGGGTCAATGTCGTGGCATAGGGTCAATGTCAATGAGCAGATCTGATTTGATGCAGGTGTTAATTTGGGGGATGAAAATTTACAGGGTGATTCCATAATTTTTTCCTCAGAATTGAGTGATTCCATATTTTTTTCGTCTGCTTGGTCTAAAAAAGTAACCGTTACTGACTGCCACAATCTTTTTTTCTTGATTTCTTATAGTGTTTCTTAAAGCCAGAAAGTTGCCATTTGAAATGACTTTAGTTTTGTGTCATGTCTGTGATCTGCTTTTTTTCTACAAAACTAAACAACTGAATGAACATCCTCTGAGACCAGTGATTCCATAATTTTTGCCAGGGGTTGTAGTAGTAAGTCCCTTTGGCTGCTCCCTTGTTTTGTACTCGGGGTCGCCACAGCAAATCCAAGATGTATCTGCATGTTGAATTGGCACAATTTTATGCCGGATGCCCTTCCTGACGGAACTCCACATTATATGGAGAAATGTGGTAGGGGTGGGATTCGAACCAGGAACCTTCCACACTGAAACCAAGTGCATTAACCACTTGGCCACCAGCCCTACCACTCATTATTCTGCTTCAATTACTGATCAAACACAGGGAATTGCTCCCTCTGTAGTCTGGTTGAGTGCTTTTAAATCTGTGCACTAAAGCACTACAGTAAAGACAACTGAGAATCAAGCAGACACACGTGTGTGTGTGTGTGTGTGTGTGTGTGTGTGTGTGTGTGTGTGTGTGTGTGTGTGTGTGTGTGTGTGTGTGTGTGTGTGTGTGTGTGTGTGTGTGTGTGTGTGTGTGTGTGTGTGTGAAGGTGAGACATTTGGGAAACCGTGTAGCCTGTCTGACACTAAATAATAGACATCAAGTGGGACAGTGTGACCCTTTGCACTGACCGGAACAGAAAAAAGAAAGATGAGAGAGATAGAGCAGAGGAGAAGAGAGGTAGGTAGTCATCAAATATTAATTAGTAGCCTCAGCAGAACAAGAAGGTAATAATTGTTTAAGTGCTGCTTCTCAAAGCTATGCTTCCTTTCCATTGATTTATTGTTTCTACTGAGTTACTTTCACAATGTTCATGTAACCAAACAGCACATATGGGTTGTGTTTGTTGATGTCCAGGTCAGTTGTGGTAGCATGCGGTTAGGCCATGCATTGCCACATCTGCCACATCATGGAACCTCCTTGGATCCTTGAAGGCAACTAGCTGCGCAGTTTATTTATATAGCACCAAATAACAAAATTACTTCAAGGTGCTTCACACATGTAAGGTCTAACCTTACCAACCCCTAGTGCAAGCAGACCGGGGGCAGTAGTAAGGAAAAACTTCCTCTGATGATGTTGAGGAAGAAACCTCAAGTGGACCAGACTCAAATGGGTGACCCTCTGCTTAGGCCATGCTACCAAAACCACTTAGAATATAGAACATAACATTGACATTACACAGGCATACAATTGGTCCATCCCCACCTCTTGAAAGTAACCATCAGTCAGCTGCTGGGGTCCTCAACACCGAGGCACCTGCATACTTGATCATATCCAAATAAATGCTCTTCATGGTTGAATTGTTATAGTTGTTTTCAAAGTCGATTTCACAGTTGGTTTTCTTGCAGTACAAGTGATACCACTCATATGGCACAAAGCCATTCCAGCAGTACACAAGGATCCTCTAAAGAGTGCTAGTACCAAAGACATTCAGTCATTGCCTTAGGTCACTGGTTAGCATTCAAGTTTCATAACCATACAGTAAGATTCTAAGCACCAGGACCCTAAAACTCAGACTTTTCTCTCCTACAAAGATATACAGTAGTGTTCAGAATAATAGTAGTGCTATATGACTAAAAAGATTAATCCAGGTTTTGAGTATATTTCTTATTGTTACATGGGAAACAAGGTACCAGTAGATTCAGTAGATTCTCACAAATCCAACAAGACCAAGCATTCATGATATGCACACTCTTAAGGCTATGAAATTGGGCTATTAGTAAAAAAAAAAGGTAGAAAAGGGGGTGTTCACAGTAATAGTAGTGTGGCATTCAGTCAGTGAGTTCGTCAATTTTGTGGAACAAACAGGTGTGAATCAGGTGTCCCCTATTTAAGGATGAAGCCAGCACCTGTTGAACATGCTTTTCTCTTTGAAAGCCTGAGGAAAATGGGACATTCAAGACATTGTTCAGAAGAACAGCGTAGTTTGATTAAAAAGTTGATTGGAGAGGGGAAAACTTATACGCAGGTGCAAAAAATTATAGGCTGTTCATCTACAATGATCTCCAGTGATTTAAAATGGACAAAAAAACAGAGATGCGTGGAAGAAAACGGAAAACAACCATCAAAATGGATAGAAGAATAACCAGAATTGCAAAGGCTCACCCATTGATCAGCTCCAGGATGATCAAAGACAGTCTGGAGTTACCTGTAAGTGCTGTGACAGTTAGAAGACGCCTGTGTGAAGCTAATTTATTTGCAAGAATCCCCCGCAAAGTCCCTCTGTTAAATAAAAGACGTGCAGAAGAGGTTACAATTTGCCAAAGAACACATCAACTGGCCTAAAGAGAAATGGAGGAATATTTTGTGGACTGATGAGAGTAAAATTGTTCTTTTTGGGTCCAAGGGCCGCAGACAGTTTGTGAGACGACCCCCAAACTCTGAATTCAAGCCACAGTTCACAGTGAAGACAGTGAAGCATGGTGGTGCAAGCATCATGATATGGGCATGTTTCTCCTACTATGGTGTTGGGCCGATATATCGCATACCAGGTATCATGGATCAGTTTGGATATGTCAGAATACTTGAAGAGGTCATGTTGCCTTATGCTGAAGAGGACATGCCCTTGAAATGGGTGTTTCAACAAGACAATGACCCCAAGCACACTAGTAAACAAGCAAAAACTTGGTTCCAAACCAACAAAATTAATGCTTCGCAGATGTGAAGAAATCATAAAAAACTGTGGTTATACAACTAAATACTCATTTAGTGATTCACAGGATTGCTAAAAAAGCAGTTTGAACATAATAGTTTTGAGTTTGTAGCGTCAACAGCAGATGCTACTATTATTGTGAACACCCCCTTTTCTACTTTTTTTTTACTAATAGCCCAATTTCATAGCCTTAAGAATATGCATATCATGAATGCTTGGTCTTGTTGGATTTGTGAGAATCTACTGAATCTACTGGTACCTTGTTTCCCATGTAACAATAAGAAATACACTCAAAACCTGGATTAATCTTTTTAGTCACATAGCACTACTATTATTCTGAACACTACTGTATCAGCATCACCAAACACTTCTGTCAAGTGACCTCATGACTTTCTGGGCGTCTCTTGATCTCAAAGGCTGATAACCCAGAGACATGAATGTCAATGCCAAGATAAATGAACATCTCTGTGAATTCAACACTTTCACCACATACAGATACACTTCTGATTTGACTTGGTCAAATCCAGGAAGTCATTGAAAGCCAGACTCTTGGTCTTTATCCAGTACAATCACAAACAGACGAACTCCGATTCCTTGCACAGTCTCAAGTGTTGCAATAAAGTGCATCCATTGATTCCGTAAAGATCACAGCATTGTCTGCAAAGTGGTCAGCAAACCTTTCCTTGCTGACAAAGGCCACAAAGCTGCTGGTTTCCACAACCCTACCCACATGGCTTATTTCATAAAAATGTTTAATAAAATCCCTTTTTATCTGCTTTTGAAACTCTCAGTTGGATGGTGCACCGTTGCTCTGACATACACTTACTTGCACCATGGAGCAAGGAACCATTTCAGGAGTCACTGTCAGTTGCACATCTCTTCACAAAGATCATTATTCAGACCAGAAACTATCACAACATTTAGGTGTGACTCAGTCACACAGAGTCTGTTGTTCAGGCGGAGATGAGGTGAACTCTGCGTGAGCAAGCTGAACACACATTCAGTACAAGCTCATCTCAATCAATTCAAACTGCCAAAAAAAGTATAATCATCAAAACACTAAATGTCCATGTTTCATCTTGCATGGATTAAGGTATACTGTGCTAAAAATACTTTATATACAGAATTATGGTGTTTTCCAATATTGCCATAAGCTCTTTGTGTCTGTTACTGTCTGCTTACAGTCAGGTTCATAAGTACTTGGAAAGTGACACAATGTTGTTTCTGTACACCAGCACAATGGAAATGAAGCTATACATGTCCTGTAGACTTTCACCTTGAACAAAAAGATCACAGTCATTTGGGAATTACTGTCATTTTAATAGACAGTCCCCCTCCCCCATTTTCAGAGCTCTTAAGTATTTTCCTGAGAAAAAAGTTGCATCAGAGTATAAGACTGACCTTTTTCCTGTATGTGGAACTCACTTTTTAACACAGCATTTCTCTGAGGGCGAGTTTAACAACAGACAGGAACTCAGTGTAGCACATGTGCACACCATAGCTTGTGCTGTTACTTAACGTAATGACTTTTAAATTCCAAAAATAAGAAAGCATCACAAATAAATGCATGATAAACAACATATTGGATGTTATTTGATGCAGTTTGGACAAAAGAAATGGTCAGTGACACACTGATTGTTGGTTTACAGCAACATGGAGAATTGAGCAGTGGATTTACACTGGAAGGTCTCAGCTGGTGGTGTGTACAATAAGGACTGTTAAATTCCAAAAATAAGGAAGATGGATTAGATTTTATTTCACAATTTGATCAAAAGAAATCATCAGATGGATGTTTCGGACTAAATTTACATTGATCATTAAGAAATACAAACAGTATGGGATTGTATGGGAAACATGTTTGGAGGAGATAGTTCTCTAAAACTGACTGTGCAAGCACGAGACCAGTGAGGGAAGCTACAAGACGTCCATGACAACTCTGAAGGAGTTATGGGCTTGTATGGTTATCACTGGGGAAACTGTACAGTAAAACTTTTGACAATTGCTTCACCAGTTACCCAGCTGCATAGTGTAGTGGCACATGGAAGGATTTTCTTTAAAGGACCTGTGAAATTTCAGGTCGCGTTAACCAGAAACTACCAGGGAGACTCGAGCCTATATTTGATTATTTATTTATTAAAATTCCTCTCTGCTTGACTGCAAAATCTGGTGGAATTATCAAAGTGATGAAAGCAAAAGGCCCCATCCGATTTTAACCTCCATCAAGATTGGAAGGACCGTTCTGGATCTCACATAGTGAAATGGGATTTTTCAACATTTTGATTAATTTCTCAAAAATTACTTCACTGTTCTTCGTCAAAGTTGTCTGTCAGACAATCACAAGGTGAAATTTCATGCAGATCTTGATCAGTATCTGGATCTGTCACAGTATGTTCTGGGACTGGGTGATGGTAACCTTGTAGAGGAGGAGGGCGCATGCACCCTCACGGCAATGTATAAGATTCTGTTATATTAATAAGTCTGTTGTGTATAAAGCCTTTTTAGGAAAACTTTAATCTAACCCTCTCCGTGATGACTGTGGGAGTTTTGGTACCTTTCCAGGTTACGCCCTCCTTTCAGAGCCACTTGGTGAATCAAACCATTTCAGTGGAGTATCAATGTCAGTGAACTGTCATTTTAAATGAATATTTATTTTCAAAAGCTATGACTTCCTTGTTATTGTAAGATAGCCATCAAATACAAACCATTGACCACCTTTTTCCCACTCACTCATACACTCAAAAAATTGCTCCTTGGATGAACTCCATTCAATTATGTGCAGGATTTCCATCTAATAAATATATGTAGCCCCAACTCAAATAAAACGCATCCATGCAAGATCATGTAATTTAATTGCGTTGGGACTACATATTCGTATTTATTAGATGGAATCCAATCCAATGAGTCAGTTTTTTGAGTGTATCACACAAACAAATGACTCATTGATTGAACTCAGTTCAGTTATGTACAGGATTTCCATCTAATAAATATATGTAGTCCCAGCCTAGTCTCACATTTTTTTTCATGCTCCCATCACAAAATGAGTCAAATTTTCGTGACTGGGTTTTTTTTTAAACTCACTATTACTAACCCTACTCCCACCCCCAACCCTAACCTTAACCATAACCTAACCCTACTCCTTCCCCCAACCCTAACCATAACCACCCGACTCCCCCGCTTCACTTTTAATTTCGTGCAGCCATCACAGAATGAATTTGAAACAATTCGTGCTGCCGTGACAAAAATTAGGCGCTTTTCATCACAATATCACGAACCAATATTATCAGTTATCAAGTTGTTCACCAATGATATGGCCTTATACACCCTTCAGAAAACCATACACCCTGAGGCCGAGGCCGTATGGTTTTCTTCAGGGTGTATAAAGCCATATTCATTGGTAAAAGAACTTGATAACAATTTTATCATATACCTAAAAATGATAAATGCATGCAGAACACAATGCATTTATCATTCGCTCTCATACCCTTCGCTCACTGCCTCCGGGGGTATGGATGCGGGACCCACAAAGAATCCAAGTCATGGCCACAGAGCTCTGCAGCCGCGGTTACCGAGACCATGCAGCGGGCGCTGCACATCAAAACAGCGAGCGGAGTCTCTGGACCTGGTGCTGGAGTTGGATGCAGCTCGGCACAGCAGACAGGGGGCGGTGTGAGTGGCTCGCTGCGGTGCTTACCGAGCCCGCAGACTCAGTAAGCGCATCGGAGGCAGTGAGAGCAATCACGGTCATGCCGACCGGTGCCGCAACCAGCCCGCCTGATAAGGATGCAGAACACAATGCATTGTAAAAAAATAAAAAATAAAAAATTAGAAGCATGCAAAATTGCACTAAAAAAAATGAGCGAAACTGCGAGGCCGTGAAAGAGAGTTACGTTTTAAAAATAACCCGCGATAGGCGAAACCCGCAAAGTAGTCAGCGTTATTTTTTACAATTATTATAGATGTTTTAAAGCTGTAAAACCCCTCACTACACATTTTATACACTTTTCTCAAACAGGCATTAACATTTTCTCACTTTTCTCTCCTGTGTAAACACTCAAAGTTCAAACCTTAGTAGAAAAAAAATACTATGTTTTCCTATAAATAATTATGATGGCTTTTAGAACTAACAAATTTAATTTTAACGATCAACCTATGAGGTTGGACACGTAAGAAATTATTAATAGTGACTCACCAGTATTTCACAGTTCCTCTGACCGCGCCTCTTCATCGTGGCGCCGCTCTGCTGTCCGGAGTGGCTGATTACTCGGGTGGTATGAAAAATATTACCCGTCCGTGAAAAGGGTGTATTGCTATTTATTCTTTAGTGTTTTATCCAATCATATTGGTGTATCATTTATAGGTAGATGATAATGTATATTTCTTGCTGCTGAATCACAACTTGCCGTGAGACCAAGTTGGTAGTCCCAACTAAATTCAATTTCATTATCTTGCATGGATGCACTTTCTTTGAGTTGGGGTACATCTATTTATTAGATGGAAATCCTGCACATAACTGAATTGAGTTCATCCAATGTATCAGTTTTTTGAGTGTACTTTAAAGACATACTGTGAGACTTCTGTATTTAGCCACTGATCATAATCTAAAGTCATAAAACTAAAAAAAATTGAGTTCATATATAAGCTCCACCTGCATGGAAATTTCTAAACTCAACTATTAGCCAACCAGCCATCCTCTGCCCCTCATATCCACCCTACAAACCCAACATCCATCCCAATTAGTGGGCCAATAACCTCATAATGTTAACTATAAATACTTTTATTGCAGAGATATACAGTATTGGTTACTGTCATTTCTCTCCATCTTCCCATCTGCTGGCCAGCTCGTCTGAAACCTGATCTCCTGTTTGTTGTGTTCTGTTTGGCACGACTCATAAGCCACCATCACTGCTAAAATGTTGCTTGCATGAATCAATAGCTGACATCCTGCCAGACAGGCTGCCAGAGACAGACAGGGAAGGAAGAGAGGTTTAGAGGATGGATGGGAGGTGTTTAACGCAAACCTGAGACTTTCAGTGCAGCAAGAAAATATGCAGACACAATGCTTCACCAAGAAAAATAAATTATAATCACATGATTATGTTTTCAGTCTTAGCAGGGTGCAGTCCCTGAACTGGGAGACAGCCACTACGTCCCAATTCGGCACCAAACAATCCCATGAGTCATATAATTTTTTTCCAAGGACAAAATGTTTGGTAAATTTAAAAAAAAGAGGAAAAAAGGACACTTTTGGGCTCCATATGTACAATTGTAAATAGATAATATACAAGCAAAATATAAATAAGTACTGAAAATTGATTCCTAAACTACCGGTTACACCCACTACACTACTTTGGCACATGCAGTTGTCAAGGTTGCCAAGTAACAAGAGGTAGCGGTGGGCTAGCCGGTCTCATTTCAGAACGGTTTGTTCTTTCCTCTGCTGTGTCTGAAGGGCTGAAGCCTGAAGTTATTTGTGGGGCACAGCCCTTAGAAGGGTGCAGAGTAGACCCTGAACTGGGACACAGTTAGCCTATGCTGGTGTCAGCCTATGTAGTCATGCTAACGTGGTCATGCTAACTGTATATACAAATGCTAACATTACACTAAAATATGACAAAACAGAGATGACAAAAGAGACTAGAGCTGACATCAACATTGGCTGAAACAGCCAGTGACAAGTAACTGAAAGCTTCAGATTCAGAAGCAGAATTATAACAGTCATTTCTATTGTAATAACAGAGACAACTGATAGTGATAAGTAAGGATTAAACAATGAGAAGCCGTGCATTATAGGGTTTGAATGCACGACGCTGAGTCTAAAACACCACAACGCGAATATGGGAAAATATCCAACCGGTATTCAGTCAGTCAGACCGCGCTTAGCGTCACAGCCATATAATAAATATTCATTATTTGTTTTCAATTCAGTTTCATTGTAGTTTGATGCCCTACTGTACATCCTTGTGTGTATATGTGTATCATGAACCTGCCCATGTAAGGTGCATAAAACATCAAGGAAAACTTGCTCGACTTGAAAGTAGGTTTTTGGTGGTCTATGACACAATTGCTTTCTGTTGGCTCATGTTAGCAATGTACCAGCACTGTGCATCAGCTCACCTCACTTTAAGACCAACTTGCTTATGGCCACACAGATTAACACAAGCATATTGGCAACTGCACAATGTGAGCGCTGGGCGTCAAAATGACAACTGAATTAGCTGGAAATGAGCAATGACACCTGCACTGCATTGTGCGCCTCTTTGCAGATGATACAGCCCTAAATGTTCTTTCTGATATATGCTTAGCACTGCCAATAAATGTTGCATAAAGGCTTTGCTACAAGGTTATTAACATAAGATTATACTGCAGTCTTTTCTGTATTAAAAGAACAGTAACAATAGTCAATAGAAGCCTACAAATGAGGGCGAGAGCACACACCCCTCCCACATCCATGAGGTCTAACTGCCTTCATGGTTGGTGAGATAACATGGGGTGTGCACAAGCATTTTCACCTACTGTGCACATTTAACAAAAATACCGTGGGGTATGAGTCATTCAGAAGGCGTGTCCCTTCAAGACATGAGCCTGTTACGGGGTATTATTACAGTAGTGTGCAGATATTTAAAACACAGGAGTTGCCCAAAAAAATTTATGAACCTGTTAAACAAGGAGATCTGTCAGACTGAAAATATGTTGCTTTTCCAGCGTGATGTAAGGCCTGCAAATGCAAACAAACACATTTTTACAACTGCATAGCTGCAGCTCCAAATTTGCATTTGTTCAGATCCCTGTGCAAAAAAACATGCAAAAAACAAATACAGAAAGGAAGCAAGCACACGAGGACATACATGCATTAGTCTGGAGTCTCTTCACAGCACAGACTGTAAGGCACAATGCTGCATGGCTTCAGTCGAACAGCTCTATGCAAATACAGCAGTCAGTGTCACATTACAGTCCAACACACATTCACCAAATTATGCAAATACAAACAACAGCTTTACTCACATTTCTCATCATCACGACAAATATGTGCATAACCATGAAGAGTAATGTGCACGTGCACATTAAAAAATGCTGCTTTGACTTGCAAAATGAAGCAAGACCCACAGTGGTTTATACCTTAACCTGAAGCAACAAGAGAATTTTTTTGTCATTGAAACACTGATATGACAACAGCTGCTATCTAACCTTAATTTTACTATATTAGATAACATGAGCCCATTATAACCTCCCTCAGGCCACCCGGGTGTCTGGACATGATTCCTCCAGCTGAGTGTTACAGCAACCTATGCAATCCACACAGAATATAAACCAACACATCACTGACACTTGGCCTAAAGCAACTAAGACAACTACCAGTCAAGACTGCCAGTGAGTAGTGGTCTGGGTTATATCAGACATTATCCAACTGCTGACAATAATGCTGCAGCCATTAGACAAGGATAAGGAATTCTAAGTCCATAATGCAACTATGGGCAGATGTACAAAACCAATAACTGCTTTGGAAGTAAATCATCACTACTCATAACCACTGCCAAAAGTGTGATCAGCAAAACTGGTCCACACAGCGTACCAGCAGCCTGGTTAACTCACGATCAAGCCTGTGTTAAAGGGGCAGGACCTGATTTTTGTTTTTTAATGAAGTATAGATTCATACAGATTCACAAAAAATCATCATCATCATAATGAAAGGGGCCATATTGTGCAAAATCAGTTTTGAGTCTATTTGTTGTAGTTTAAATGTGGTTTGAGATTCATGTTTGTCATCAAAAATCCCACAATTCCATTCACGTGAATGTGGAAACTCCCCTGCAATCAACGATATTTAACTGAAAAAGGCATGTTCTTCCTTTATGAGTCATGAAGTGAACTTCTAGACCAGTGTTTCTTAAAATATTTCAGACCAAGGACCACTTATCCAATAATAATAATAATAATAATATCAGAGGTGGGATGAAGTCACCAGCAAGTCACTGTCAAGTCATCAATCTGCAAGTCCCAAGTCAGGTCTCAAGTCATAATGACCAATGTTTGTTGCTCGCGGACCACCAGTGGTTTGTGGACCACTCTTTGAGAA
Source organism: Thalassophryne amazonica (assembly GCF_902500255.1). Classification (NCBI taxonomy): domain Eukaryota; kingdom Metazoa; phylum Chordata; class Actinopteri; order Batrachoidiformes; family Batrachoididae; genus Thalassophryne; species Thalassophryne amazonica. The sequence continues at coordinate 24,108,841 of NC_047115.1, read as the reverse complement.
AGGCAGGTCTAAACCGGGGTGGGCAACAATGTGCCATTAAAGGCCAAGGTGGCACAGGTTTTCCTTGCTATTAAGACGATTGTTCCAGTCGTCTTCCCCAACATGTCTTGGTCAACCAAGGAAAAGACATTTTGCCTGGAGGCCTATTTCTCCAACAAATCCTACCATTTGGAGCATAATTTTGAAAGGACATGACTTTTATGCAAGTGGCCAAGATAACTGACACTTTAGGGAATGATTGTACACAGAGACTTTGTAGGATTTATTCAATTTTTTATGGGCTTTGGGGGGGGGGGGGGGGGGGGTGTCACCCTGTATAATGAAATTTGTCCTCCGTAATTAACTCATCCTAATTAGAGTTAGACACAATCCAACCACTAGGAGCAGTGGGCAGCCACAGTCCGGTGCACGGGGACCAACTCCAGATGTAGTGACAATGCCTTGGTCAAAGGAAGTGATCCCACGACCTTCTTGCTGTGAGGCATCAGTGCTAACCACTAATCCACTGTGCTGCCAATGTGTCTGTGTATGTGGTAAAAGGATTCACTTATCATCTTGGTGATGCTTGTGTCTCTGGGTCCTCGACCTTTAAGATGGAGAGACACCTGGGAAGAGCTCATAGAGTTGTGAAGTCACTGAGCAAGCCTATTTGGCAATGCTGATATCTTTGTAGGAGAACGAATGTCCAAGTCTCACGAGGTCTGGTGCTTCCTGCTTTATCATATGTTTGTGAGACTTGGATGCTAACTAGTGACCAAAGACAATAACGGGATTTCTTTCAAACTAGGTCTCACAACCACACGATAAAACATGAAGCACCAGGCCCCAAAAGATTTGGACTATTTTTCCTCCTCCGAAGGTATCAGCATCGCCAACCACATCTGTCCAGGCACGTATGTGCAGATTCTTGGGTACCACTGCACTGTGACACTGTGGCAAACAAACAAACTTAGGAAGACTCAGATGATGCGTACCACTTGTAACATCAGCCACAACATTTTGGCTATGCGGTGCGCTTCTCAACAACTGGAAAAATCCAAGGCAACACCCATATCTGACCAAGCTGCAGCAGGCAGATGGCCACCTCAGACATGGGGATGGACCAGTTGTCTGCTCGGGTGGTTCCCATCCAGGACTCAAGGCCATTCTGTAGTGTGGTAGATGTGACATCGCACAACATAGCACATGTTCCCAGACCTCAGACCTCCCCCAGCGTTCAGTTTGCAGCATATTGTCTCTGATTCAGGTTACAATAGCTTAGCATGCTACTATTCTGCGTGCAAAGCTTATGCAAACGTTGATTTCCTCTGTTTGGATTCTGACGTCATCTTTGCTGGTTACAAATCTGTCAACTTGTCAACAAATATACATGTACAGTTCTAAACTAGCGCTATAAAACTGAATTACACTCATAAACTGTCGGGCCACTCAATCATTAATAAAAAAGATGTTAATTCTGCATATACAGTGTGACTTTGCATCCACAGGCCTGCTTCTGGAGATAATCCAGAGACACAACATACCAGAAGAACTTCTTTCGTATGTCCTATCGTCTTGCCACCCAAACAATCACACACTTGACCTTCAGTGTCGCCTCAGCGTCATCGAGGACAGAAGCCGCTTTACATTCTGTTCATTATTAATAAAACCTTCAGCAAGCACGTGACACAAAGCTAAAGGGTGTGCAAATAAGGTCAGCCAACAACAAGAGGATGAAGTAGTGGAAAGAATGTCTGTTGTGTGATTAAAGCACAGACACACACAGTGAATGAGACAATGAACAGAAGAAACCAGCACAGCTTATTATTAAAAGAAGAAGAAAACAGAAACTCACCGTCATGTTCCATGACTTGACGCGGGAGATTTTATCAGCTCTGTGAGCTGATCTCTCCTTTTTCCCCCCCAATACTTCTCCCTCCCTCATCCAAAAACTCCCCCTCCTCTTTCTCTGCCTCCCTTCTTCTCTTCTCATCACTTCCCTTCTTCGTCACTCTGCTCTCTCACCCCTCCTCCCTCCCTCACTCCACTAAAGAGCATTAAAAGTTAATGTTTGTTTCCATCTCAGTTCCTTGTTCTCTCTCCCAATCAGTGGCTCGCCCTCCGTTAATCTCTCCATCTGCCTGCCTGTCAGTTTGCGTTCTTTCCCCGGCTCCAGTGTTATTGCCCATTTTCCTCATCCTAACATCTCTGTGATGTAAGATGAGGAGATGCTGTGATGGGTGAAGGTAGAAAATAGAGGAAAAATTCAAAGGAGGTGTCTATGTGCTCATTTTCCATCTAAAATTTTAACTGCAGTCAATAATGATCAATACACCATAAAAATGTTGCCCCAGTCTGGAGTCAGCTGCTGAAGCAGATGATACTGTATCAGAAGAGTGTAACCATCATTCATGGAAGGAGGGAACCAATCCAAAGCTTTGTGATATGAAGTAACAGCTGCGACACCGCCATAACAGTTTTTGCAACATCTATATATTAAAAGTCAAGTGGCCTCTGTGTGTGTGCATGTGTGCATGAGTATGGCTTTGATCACAGACAAACTGTGGAGAGCTGACACTTATGCTTACATATCTTGGGTCAAGGATGAACACCACGAAAACGCAAAGTTTATAGGACTAATATTTTTGGAGAAATTAGGGGTATTACTAAACAATGGACATTGATAATTACATTCTTGACTCACACACCACTCCAGCAGTGGGCGGTAAATCATCTATATGTTAAAAATGAAGTGGCCTCTGTGTATGTGTATACTATGCGTGTGTGCGTGTACTTTTGAACATGGAGCAACTGAAGAGAGCTGACATTTGCCATATGGTATACAGAGCTTAAGAATTTTGGGTCAAGGATGAACGCCACCAAAATGGAAAGTTGATAGGACTAGTATTTTTGGAAAAATTTCAAATATTACATAACAACAGTGAAAAATTGCATACTGGACTCACACACCAATCCAAATCCTTACAGAAACTTTATTATTATCATTATTTTTATTATAGATACTTAATTTATTACCACCCTTGACAAATGTCAGCTACCTATTTTATAAACACTACCCAATCTAGAACGCGTTAGTTAACATTAAATTTAATTTAAACTCAATGTTACACTCCAAAAAATGACTCATTGGATGAACTCAATTCAATTGTGTGCAGGATTTCCATCTAATAAATATATCATCACCGTCCTAAAATAATGGCCTAAGTCATGTTTTTGAAAATATGACTTAGGCCATTATTTAAGGAAAGTGACAATATGTAATATGGAGCCCCAACTCATATATATATATATATATATATATATATATATATATATATATATATATATATATATATATATATATATATATATATATATATATATATATATATATATATGGAAAGAAGCATGTAGCTTGTGCACACAATAATTATCTTGCACAAAGATAATATATTGTGCACACAATAATTACCTTCAGATTTTACATCCATATAAGCAAGCTACACAGTAAAAACTATGCTCCTGTACAGGATGAGAAAATTATCATCACAGAACTTTTTTCCTACAAGATAATCATCTTCTGCACACAATAATTTCTTCCCATAACATTATTATTTGTGCACAAGATAACCATGTTGTTGGAAGACGTCATCTTGTGCGCACAAAAGACTACTCTTGGGGAAAAATATATTATTATTTTGTACACATGCAATTTCATCTGGGTCAATTATCTTGCTCACACAACATAACTGGGGTGATGATAAATGGCAAAGGTAAATGCAAGATAGTGCAGGCAAGAAACACCCTAAAATAAATAAATCTGCTTTACATTAAATAATCTTGTGTCATCAAGATACAACAAATGTCTTTCCACAAGATGATTATCTTAGACACACAAAATGATCATTTCTTCCCATAACTATCATCCATACAAGACATCCCCCAAGGTAATGAAAATAATTATCTTGTTTTCCCCTCAATCTGATACTAATTGCTTGGAGCCAGTACCAGACAATTCCACTGTTGGGGCGTTTGCTTTTGCTCAGACACAGTCCAGCTTGTTTTTGTTTACCCCGCAACATACCAGAGATGTGCACCCTAATGGGTGCTCATAGTGTCATTCCTTTATTTGCATCCAGATCGTCATGAAAAATCATGTGCTTTTCAGACAACACACGTATCTACAAATATAACACAATGCTAAAATACCCTCGGCTGGATGAGGATGTAATCAATGAAAATGTGTGTAGAAAAAATGTGACCTTCTGACCTCTTAGAAGAGGTCAAAGTTAGCCATCTTTGAACTTGTCCAAGGTCTGTGTCCCAAGAATGCTCCCTGTGAATCTGAAGACTCTGGCAGTAATAGCGCTGGAGTTATGCTGAGCACAGACGGACAGACGGATGGACGGACGCAAAGTCTTCGTAATACCCAATGGCCATATTTTGGCCTCGGGAAAAAATGCAAAATAAATAAAACTAACAGCAGTCATGATCAAAAAAAGAAACCTTTGTGTTAAAAGTATTGGTAAATGACTAGTTTGTTTCTTCTGTTCAGTCTCACAGTCACCTTTAACTCACAGTTAAACGATCCATCTTCATGCCGGTGACTGACACTGGATGAATCATATTATTATGTTCTCTTCATCTTCTGCGTGATCACAGAGGCTGCTTTGTGTTTGTGCCATGGTTTGATTCTTAATTTCCTGTTCTCATTTGATAAGAATAGAATAAGTGAAGTGGAACATCGTAAACTATAAAGATGAGCTTCAGTGACACTGAGCTAAGGGTGTGTTTGTACAAACACTGCATAGAAGACTGACTGCACAACCAACCAGGTTAACACGCCACATTATTACCATGACTCGAAGGGTGTGTCATACTCCTCAACGCGCCAAACATTTGACCGCATATATTCAAATGTTATCATTATCTTTATATTACAGGATATTTATTTTAAATTTAGAAAAGAGGCACCGACATAAATGAAATTACAAGTTTGCACTGCCTTTCTTGATAGAAAAATTAAAATAAAATTCTCATTAATTTTTTTTCCACTTTTAAATCAAAGTGTAGAATAAATTTTTATGACACTCACATATTGTACATGATACTTTTATGGGCACATGGTTATTTTGAGTGGATGTGCAGCCTGATGATAACAGCCTGTTTAATTGTTGAAGTGAATCAGAGTTCCTGATAGAAAGATGGAAGAGTTGCTGGAAAAAACAAACAAACAAAACAAAAACCCAGAGTTTGACTGTTTTTCAACTCCAACGTCACACCTTCTGAATGTCACCTAGTGTAGACGTTAATTAGTGATGGGATATCCCGTTTCAGAATTACATATGTCACTAGAGCATTTTCTTAATGTGATGAGAGAGGTAAATTCTACATAGGCTATATAGGCCCACTGGCGCAGATGCAAATCCCTGGATGGACACCAGTCCATCACAGGTCACTTCCCGAGGCAACACCAGTACCCATTTACAGCTGGGGAACTGGGACAATGCAGCTAAAGTGTTTTGTCCAAGGACACAGACAGGGAGCCTGACGTGGATTCCAGCCTGTTTACATATTGGCAGCCTATCCCACTAAACTACCTGCTTTACATGAACAATAGATTTATGAAGAATAGAATAGAATAGATTTACATGAAGAACAGATTTAGATACAGTTCCAGACATGGGTCTGGAACTGTAGGGTGTGGATTAGAGTGATAGAAGGAACAAATGGTATACAAATCAAAAAACATGGAGGACCTTACAAAATACAGACCTGAATAGACAAATATGATGCCAGTTGGTAATTTGACCAACAAAAAAATCAAATCAAACATGGAAATAGATGACAAAATATATGACAGACACCAACATTGATGAAAGTATATTTGACTTAAAATCAATTGGTTGTGAGTATTATATGGAAGAACAGCTAAATAGTGAAAAAATTACAGAAGATACCCTGTCACTCATACATATAAACAGCCGAAGCTTGTATTGTAAAATGTCAAAAATAAAAGATTATTTAAATCAGTTTAAAAATAGATTTAGCATTGTTGCAATCACAGAATCTTGTAGAAGAAATGACAATTATAGATGATGTCATAGAAATTGTAACAGTGGAAATTGTATTGTATTGTATTGTATTCTAATCAGTTGTGTATACAGAGCACCAGACTCTTGTGTTGTGAAATTTACAGATAAAATAATAGAATTATTCCATCAAATCAAAACGCTTTTTATGTGTGGAGACTTTAACATTAATATAGAAAGCTACAGTTGCCAAAGAACAAGTGATTTTGTGAATTCAATGTATAGTTTGGGGTTATTCCCCTTGATAACAAAACCAACCAGAATTACATCACAAAAGTGCAACGGTAATTGATAATATATTCACAAATAGAACAGATGAAATTATTAAGAATGGGATCTTGATGACAGCGATCATTTACCAGTTTTTTTTCAATATTTAAATACAAAAATAGGTACAAGAAAAAAACTGTTATAAACTTTAAAAGAGATAAGTCAGTAAAAGCCTTAGAGGCATTAAATTATGACCTTAAAAATCAAAATTGGGAAGAAGTTTATGTCGGTGATGTTAATGTAGCATACAAGGTCTATTAGAAAAGTATCCGACCTTATTATTTTTTTCAAAAACCATATGGATTTGAATCACATGTGATTGCGTCAGACAGGCTTGAACCCTCATGCGCATGCGTGAGTTTTTCCACGCCTGTCGGTTGCGTCATTCGCCTGTGAGCAGGCTTTGAGTGAGGAGTGGTCCACCCCCTTGGCGGATTTTCATTGTCAGGAAATGGCGGAATGATTTGGGCTTTTTTTTCCCATCAGAATTTTTTCAGAAACTGTTAGAGACTGGCAGCTGGAAACCATTTGAAAAATTTTGGATACTTTTCTAATAGACCTCATATAATTCATTTATGAAAATTCTTATGAAATCATATAATAAAAACTGTAAATTAATAAAAACTAGTAAGAAAAGAGTAAATAAACCATGGTTGACTAAGGGAATAAAAAATGCTTGTGTAAAGAAAAACTATTTATATAGGTGCTTTTTAAAAAAGCAAACAAAGGAAACAGAACACAGATACAAACAATATAAAAATAAACTATTGACAATAATTAGGAAACAAAAAAAGATTATTATAGTGAACAATTAAATACGAGTAAAGATAATATGAGGGCAATATGGGGAATTATAAATAGTGTGACTGAAAGTGATGGAGCGAAATCAACTTTTCCAAATTACTTTGTCAAGGAAAATAAAGAGATATATGACACAAAGGAAGTTGTAAATGAGTTTAATGATTATTTTTCAAATGTGGGATCAAGTCTGATGGAAAATAAACTAATAGTAGAAGATAAATTAAATACACTTGTAAATACGGTCAATAGTATTTTCCTTGACAATGTGGAAAAAGATGAAATAAGAAATATTGTAATAAACTGTGTAAGCAAAAGATCAACTGACTATGAAGATTTAGACATGATGACTGTAAAAAGTATAATAGAAACTGTTATTGAACCATTCACTTACATTTGTAATCTGTCTCTGTCAACAGGAATTTTCCCAGATGAAATGAAAATTGCCAAGGTAGTCCCATTATATAAAAATGGAGACAAACAATTTTTCAAATTACAGGCCAGTGTCATTGCTTCCACAGTTTTCTAAAATTATGGAAAAAGTTTTTGTGACAAGGTTGGACAAATTCATTGAGAAACATCATATTTTAAATAATGCTCAGTATGGATTCAGAACAAAACATTCGACAGCTATGGCAATTATGGAATTAACAGAGAAAATATCAACAACAATAGATAATAAGTATCTTTATTGACCTGAAAAAAGCTTTTGATGTTATCGACCACTCAAGATTGCTTCACAAGTTACAACAATATGGAATTAGAGGTATTGCACATCAGTGGGTAAAAAGCTACTTAGAAAATAGAAAACAGTTTGTTCAGATAAAAAATACTAAATCAGAATTGTGTAACATTATTTATGGTGTGCCACAAGGGTCGGTACTTGGACCCAAACTGTTTATTTTGTATATCAATGATTTTGTGAATGTATCTAGTGTACTTGACAGCATATATTTTCTTAAATCCTCCAAACCGTGACTATCCAGGGTTGGGACCAGGAAGCAGAGTTGTAGTCTTACACACCTCTCTGCAGCTTCTCTCCCCCTGCCATCCCCTCATTACCCCATCCCCGTAGAGACGGTGCCTGCTCCCAGACTACCAATAACCAGCAAAAATCTATTTAAGCATAAAAATTCAAAAAGAAAAAATAATATAGCACCTTCAACTGCACCACAGACTAAAACAGTTAAATGTGGTCTATTAAACATTAGGTCTCTCTCTTCTAAGTCCCTGTTGGTAAATGATATAATAATTGATCAACATATTGATTTATTCTGCCTTACAGAAACCTGGTTACAGCAGGATGAATATGTTAGTTTAAATGAGTCAACACCCCCGAGTCACACTAACTGCCAGAATGCTCGTAGCACGGGCCGGGGCGGAGGATTAGCAGCAATCTTCCATTCCAGCTTATTAATTAATCAAAAACCCAGACAGAGCTTTAATTCATTTGAAAGCTTGACTCTTAGTCTTGTCCATCCAAATTGGAAGTCCCAAAAACCAGTTTTATTTGTTATTATCTATCGTCCTCCTGGTCGTTACTGTGAGTTTCTCTGTGAATTTTCAGAGCTTTTGTCTGACTTAGTGCTTAGCTCAGATAAGATAATTATAGTGGGCGATTTTAACATCCACACAGATGCTGAGAATGACAGCCTCAACACTGCATTTAATCTATTATTAGACTCTATTGGCTTTGCTCAAAAAGTAAATGAGTCCACCCACCACTTTAATCATATCTTAGATCTTGTTCTGACTTATGGTATGGAAATAGAAGACTTAACAGTATTCCCTGAAAACTCCCTTCTGTCTGATCATTTCTTAATAACATTTACATTTACTCAGATGGACTACCAGCAGTGGGGAATAAGTTTCATTACACTAGACGTCTTTCAGAAAGCGCTGTAACTAGGTTTAAGGATATGATTCCTTCTTTATGTTCTCTAATGCCATATACCAACACAGTGCAGAGTAGCTACCTAAACTCTGTAAGTGAGATAGAGTATCTCGTCAATAGTTTTACATCCTCATCGAAGACAACTTTGGATGCTGTAGCTCCTCTGAAAAAGAGAGCTTTAAATCAGAAGTGCCTGACTCCGTGGTATAACTCACAAACTCGTAGTTTAAAGCAGATAACCCGTAAGTTGGAGAGGAAATGGCGTCTCACTAATTTAGAAGATCTTCACTTAGCCTGGAAAAAGAGTCTGTTGCTCTATAAAAAAAAGCCCTCCGTAAAGCTAGGACATCTTTCTACTCATCACTAATTGAAGAAAATAAGAACAACCCCAGGTTTCTTTTCAGCACTGTAGCCAGGCTGACAAAGAGTCAGAGCTCTATTGAGCTGAGTATTCCATTAACTTTAACTAGTAATGACTTCATGACTTTCTTTGCTAACAAAATTTTAACTATTAGAGAAAAAATTACTCATAACCATCCCAAAGACGTATCGTTATCTTTGGCTGCTTTCAGTGATGCCGGTATTTGGTTAGACTCTTTCTCTCCGATTGTTCTGTCTGAGTTATTTTCATTAGTTACTTCATCCAAACCATCAACATGTTTATTAGACCCCATTCCTACCAGGCTGCTCAAGGAAGCCCTACCATTATTTAATGCTTCAATCTTAAATATGATCAATCTATCTTTGTTAGTTGGCTATGTACCACAGGCTTTTAAGGTGGCAGTAATTAAACCATTACTTAAAAAGCCATCACTTGACCCAGCTATCTTAGCTAATTATAGGCCAATCTCCAACCTTCCTTTTCTCTCAAAAATTCTTGAAAGGGTAGTTGTAAAACAGCTAATTGATCATCTGCAGAGGAATGGTCTATTTGAAGAGTTTCAGTCAGGTTTTAGAATTCATCATAGTACAGAAACAGCATTAGTGAAGGTTACAAATGATCTTATGGCCTCGGACAGTGGACTCATCTCTGTGCTTGTTCTGTTAGACCTCAGTGCTGCTTTGATACTGTTGACCATAAAATTTTACTACAGAGATTAGAGCATGCCATAGGTATTAAAGGCACTGCGCTGTGGTGGTTTGAATCATATTTGTCTAATAGATTACAATTTGTTCATGTAAATGGGGAATCTTCTTCACAGACTAAAGTTAATTATGGAGTTCCACAAGGTTCTGTGCTAGGACCAATTTTATTCACTTTATACATGCTTCCCTTAGGCAGTATTATTAGACGGTATTGCTTAAATTTTCATTGTTACGCAGATGATACCCAGCTTTATCTATCCATGAAGCCAGAGGACACACACCAATTAGCTAAACTGCAGGATTGTCTTACAGACATAAAGACATGGATGACCTCTAATTTCCTGCTTTTAAACTCAGATAAAACTGAAGTTATTGTACTTGGCCCCACAAATCTTAGAAACATGGTGTCTAACCAGATCCTTACTCTGGATGGCATTACCCTGACCTCTAGTAATACTGTGAGAAATCTTGGAGTCATTTTTGATCAGGATATGTCATTCAAAGTGCATATTAAACAAATATGTAGGACTGCTTTTTTGCATTTACGCAATATCTCTAAAATCAGAAAGGTCTTGTCTCAGAGTGATGCTGAAAAACTAATTCATGCATTTATTTTATAGTTAATTTAAAATGCTGCAGCTAGAGTACTGACGGGGACTAGAAGGAGAGAGCATATCTCACCCATATTGGCCTCTCTTCATTGGCTTCCTGTTAATTCTAGAATAGAATTTAAAATTCTTTTTCTTACTTATAAGGTTTTGAATAATCAGGTCCCATCTTATCTTAGGGACCTCGTAGTACCATATCACCCCAATAGAGCGCTTCGCTCTCAGACTGCAGGCTTACTTGTAGTTCCTAGGGTTTGTAAGAGTAGAATGGGAGGCAGAGCCTTCAGCTTTCAGGCTCCTCTCCTGTGGAACCAGCTCCCAATTCAGATCAGGGAGACAGACACCCTCTCTACTTTTAAGATTAGGCTTAAAACTTTCCTTTTTGCTAAAGCTTATAGTTAGGGCTGGATCAGGTGACGCTGAACCATCCCTTAGTTATGCTGCTATAGACGTAGACTGCTGGGGGGTTCCCATGATGCATTGTTTCTTTCTCTTTTTGCTCTGTATGCACCACTCTGCATTTAATCATTAGTGATCAATCTCTGCTCCCCTCCACAGCATGTCTTTTTCCTGGTTCTCTCCCTCAGCCCCAACCAGTCCCAGCAGAAGACTGCCCCTCCCTGAGCCTGGTTCTGCTGGAGGTATCTTCCTGTTAAAAGGGAGTTTGTCCTTCCCACTGTAGCCAAGTGCTTGCTCACAGGGGGTCGTTTTGACCGTTGGGGTTTTACATAATTATTGTATGGCCTTGCCTTACAATATAAAGCGCCTTGGGGCAACTGTTTGTTGTGATTTGGCGCTATATATAAAAAATTGATTGATTGATTGATTGATTGATATTATTTGCTGATGATACAACATTATTTTACTCTGGATCAGCTATACAGGAAGTAGTACAAGTGATAAATACAGAGTTGGAAAAAGTTAAACATTGGTTTGATATAAACAGATTGTCACTAAATCTTAATAAGACAAATTTCATATTATTTAATGACAGAGTGGGAAATAATGATGTGTCATTAAAAATAGATGTAATGGACATATAAAGGGTAAAAGAAACAAAATTTCTAGGAGTCATGATTGATGAAGATCTTACATGGAAGTCACACATAAATTACATAAAAGGAAAAATAGCGA